>NW_010196413.1:67900-77730 GCF_000695765.1 Mesitornis unicolor
GGAGCTTTTTCCCTCCTTGCTTGATTTTTCAGATGAAGCTAGATTTGTTCAGAGGCTCGCTGGTGGTGAATGCATGTATTACTTGGACATAATGAACAGCAGGATGCATCGTATTTTGCAAGATTTCCCTTTCAGCTCTTTCAGCAAACAACAGAGTTAACTGCTGCCTCCCAGATTTCCATACTCTGTTTCTTTCTGGGCCTGGTCCAACTTGCACTCAAGCTAGTTGGGAAATCTCCACTCATTTTCACGGACTTTGGACTAGTCCCTCTGAAGAGAAAAAAAAGCTGCATGTTGCATATAAGAAGGATATAGGGAAAACAGAACCTGCACCATCTAAAGAGGTGACACCATCTAGTCCCCAGCCTGTATGTCTGCTACATTTCTTAATTTATGCAGTGATTTAACATTACAGAGGGTCCAGCTCATTGAAGCAAATTTATATGCAGAAGCACTATTTTAATCTTAGACTTAAAATAATTTTAATTAATAATAGCTTCCTTTTCCAGTCTGTCAATATATCTCCACCTCTTGGCTTTTTAAGAATTAAAGTAAATATAGAAATAAAAATATTATATTATTACCAGGCAACCAGAACAAAGAAAACTTCAGAATCCTCAAGTCTAGAGATGAGAAAATTAGCCTAGACTTTTCAACTCTATCCTGTCTACTCAACACAACTATACCTGATCCTATCTTATTTATAGCTTGCTAATTTAACTAAATATTGAAAAGAAATAATGAAATATTATAATAGACCATCTCATCCTTTATTCTTTCAGTTTCTTAGATGCGAGGTTTCTTTCTCAATCCGCAACTGCTAACAAATATCACCTTTGTGACTTTGCCCATGGCTTTTATCCTGCTAGTACTACAGCTTTGCTTCCTCTTTGCTGGAGACAGCTGCTGTATGTGGGTAGCTCTTCTGCTGTGTAGTAGGACATCATCGAAAAGCTTATTGCTCATGCTAATAGAGCTGGTCTAGCTGCTGATACAGAACATATGGTTTCATGGGATTGCAGATGCAAAATGCTGATTCCCTCTTTCAGGAGCAAGGAGCATGGCATTCTGGAGCACGGGACTCAGCCACCTCCTCACTGTAGGGGAGAGAGAGATGTATGGGCTGTATCATTCCCCTTGGCTCAGAAAGGAAAGTTAGCATGTCTATATTTGCCTCATCCAACTTAAAGAAAATAAACCAAAATAAGTTGTGTTCAGAAAGGACTGTGCTGGTTCGAATAGAGTTAAAATTTCCCCAGCAGTGTGCCTTTCGGAAGTTTGAAGTTTTTTATTATTACTTGGATAAAAAATAAATGAGGATAAGACACGCTTTTTTTTTTCTAAGAATGTACTCATTTAATGGCTAAACTTGAGAAAGGGCTACTAGAAGCATCCCGAATTATAGTTTAAATTAGTTTAAAATTCCAGTTGCTTGTAGCTTAAAAAAAAAGTGTCTTAAACCAAATGGTCTCAGTGGGGTGATGCATGGGCAAAATGTAAAATGACACATAATGAAATAAAGTAATTTTATTTGCAAACCTGTTCAAAAAGCTGGTACAGAACATAACGATCAAGCAGAAGCAGTCTGGCATTTCTCTTGGTGTTCTTTTGCAGAATTATGTGACCCAAGAAAGAAAACATTAAGATGTTCTGATTTCACCCTATAGGACAGAGAAATACGCTTTGGTTAATGCTTAACATAATTCTATCTACTTGGCTCAGACAGTTATATTTTTATGAATCTGACGTTACTTTCTGTCACCCTCTAGGCAACAATATAGAGTTATTACAGTATAAAGGAAAATGCTTCCTGTTGAGCTTATACTTGAACAAGTCTTAACCAAGTGGAAGCTCTTAATAAAAGGGTAAATATACTAAGGAATAAACAGGTAGAGTGAATAAAAACCAATAAGGGCTTTATGGATGCTCAGGTTGATGGCATAGACCAGCAGAACACAGAAAACTCCAAGGTAAAGCTGAGATACTAAGCTACAGCAGAAATCTGAAGAAGTTAGAATTTTGTTAAGTGAATTTAGTGCTCATTAAGGGATTTGCGGTGTCAGCATTATAAAGCAAAGTCCTCTCTCGCCCTCAGAATGGGAACAGCACAGCACAGCAATATTAATTCCACAGCCATTCCCTTCTTGGCCTCTCCAATAAAATTATTACCCAGGGACCCAATTGTTCGGCACTGCTCGGCGAGTGCCTCCTCAAGAGGGATGGAGCTGAGCTCACCGGCTCTTTTAACGCGGCACGAGAATTGCAAGGCCCTGTGCCATTCTGGGCTTGAAACACAGACAACTTCCAGCTTCAGTTCAAAGGAAAATATTGTGAATTGCTCTTGTCGCTTTACATCTCCCTGAAATAACCACACAAATGGTTTCCTTCTGCTTTACATCTCTCTCCCATCACTTTTTCCCCTTGTTCTCAGCCCAGTTATTTTGACTAGAAGTTCATTTTGCACAGCGCAGGCAATAAAGAGCCACAAAGATTAACCAGACCTAGGAAAAAGCATCAATGTGTAGGTTTTCAAATTAGTTATGTGGAGCACAGATCTAGTTGTACAGAAAACACTAATGAGGTTGAAAAAACTTGCTCTCTCTGTTTGTGTCTCTTTCTCTCTTATCAGAAAGCCAGTTAGATATAGTTTTCACCCTACTGGAAACTCGTCATAATGCGTATACAAGTATATTGCAAACCCGTTTTCCCCTATGGCCCCATGTGGCTTTTTAAGCTCAGATATTAAGCCTTCCTCAGCATTACCTTATCCTTTCGTCCAGGCATCATTCAAAGGTACAGCTGACTTTCTAAATTACATCATATGTAAGTAGATTTATTTTTCCTTTTCTGCAGATATAGTTTAATTTCCTTTTCCAATCTGCATGGGTGCACACTCATAAATTTTAAACATATTTAACCTCTTTTCAAAAGATCCTTTGAAATTCTCTAAGGTCCGTGTCCTATGAGTTGGATATACAACCTTTTGTATATAAAAAAAACCACTAAGACCTCCAGAAATATTGCTTCAAACACTTTACTGCCTTCCAAAAGGCCCTCTTCTTCCTTCATTAAACAAAACATTCCCTGGATGATGCTCCTAGTAGCCCAGAAATTAAGGCTTCAGCTGAGAGATGTTTGCCTGGACTTTGCTGAGCACAAGTTTCATCAAGTATCAAAATAATGAGGGGAGGTTGAATGGGATGCTCTGGATCCAAACAGCGATCCCACAAGTCCATGGACTGACCAGAGCCTGCAGCTGCAAGAGGGAGGCAGAGGAAACATTTCAACATGGCTCTGATGTGCTGATTTGCACCCATGGAGAGTCCTTTGTCATCTCCTGAGGCATTACCAATTGATGAAAGGATCCTACCCTAAACTGGTTTTTTTTAGTTGTCTTGTCACCCAGGCAGATCATTACCACCATCATCTCTTGCTCCTCACCATTAGAATCCCTTTTCTAGGAGTAAACATCCTGGGAAGTCTAGATCCACCAAACGATGCTGCTGGGCTATTTCCTTGACTGTAACAAACCCTTGCTTTGCAAGGCAAGGTGTGGGAGGCAAAGGACCTGTCTCCCAAGCTGAGCATCTTTGGAGAAAAGCAGCTGCTGAGGACTTGTATTCAAGACAGATTGCAACCTCCAGGTCCAGTTTGGGTGACATGTCTGAAAGACGAAACAGGGGACAGCCTGTTTCAGACACCAGAGGAGATGACCTGGGGACCACAAGAGGTGGCCATGGGCTGGCATGGGAATGTGATGTTGGTCACATCCCTGTCCCTACCCCATGCCCCATGGTGGTTTCTGGCTGCTGGTAGCCAGCTTGCAGCAGCTCTGGAGACCCGTGGAAAGCCCACACAAGCCCCCATGGTTGCTCAGCAAGGACCACCAGCCTCTCCTCCTTGTTTTGGTTTGTAAATGTAATTATCCCAAAACATATATAAATACCATCATAATCTTTTCCAGATGTTTTGGTGCTGGCTTTGCTCAGGGCTTGACCATGTGGTGCAGGCAGGGACTCGAGATGGGGAACATCCCAAACCGTGTCTCTGGCTGCTGTGGGCAGGGATTGCACTGTGCACTGCTGCCTTTGTCTCCAGCTTTACCTCTGCCTGCATGGTGAAGGCAGCCAGGCAGCAACCGTGGTCACTCGGAGGTTCCCTTCAGGGAGCCGGTGCTCCAAGAGATGCTCTATGAAAGGATGCAACCTTAAAAATGACGCAGCCACTGAGAATGATAATTACGGCATTTATTAAAGTCGTTTACAAGACAGGAACATAAAATAAAAGGGAATATGTAGTAATCGCTTAACTGAATCTGACACTGCTCACAAATTCAGAAATCTTTGGAGTAAAGATGTGAAGGAGAGGTTAAAAACCTTTCTCTTTTGGAGCCAAGGGGCATCATGTGCTGCTGGCAGCAGCAGCCAGCTCAGGTCTCCATCCACAGCTCCATTGGTCACTTTGTGAGATGGCCCCTGACATCTGCTGGGGGGTGATCAGCAGGCATGTGTGATGGGGAGGTGTCTTTGGGGACACCCTCCTCGCTGCCCCCCTACCCCCTGTCCCTGACCCCAACCTGCAGACCCCTCACTGGGCTCTTGCTCTGGAAGACGGCACATACATACCAGGCTCATTGCCAGCACAGTGGGTCATGCCCTCCCCATCAACGAGAAAGCCACCGTCCAGCTAAAGGGCTTTGTTCGACCCAGACCTTAGGGAAAGCCCACTCATAGTGTTGAGTTCAGACCTTTTGTCTCCAGGTTAAAAACTTGACCTTCCCCTCCCCTGAGCCTGAAAGGGACCTCATAGTGCTTCTGTTCAGCAATTACATTTTCTTTTCAAATCTTTCTTTGGGTCACAGGTGACAAAATGACTTTCATAATATAAATAGGTCTCAAAACCTTTTGTGTGGGGAAAAAATTATAGGAAAGAGAAAAATGAAAGAAAAAAACCCAAACCTGTGTCTCTCTAATTGGTATAATTCCTTCAGCCCTGGCTCATAATTTAAGATGGATCAATGCTGCAGCTGACATGATAGATGTTGTCATCAATGCTTGGAAGCAGCAATTTATATTTCTTCGTTCGGAGACACAACCATCCACCTACCTCCATGGGAGTCCTACTTGTGAATCAAGAGCAATATGTGGCCAGTAGACTAAGACTTGACTTAGACTTCCAGCCATGCAACTTATTAAAATAATAAATATTTTCATTATCCAGAGAATCCATTATAGTTCTCTGGTTTAGCTATTGTTAACTAATAATTTGGATTAATTACCAAACTAAATCGTTAAAAATTAAATCCATATATTTTGCTTCTTTAAAAGAGCGATAGTTTGCAACCATTTGTGTCTTACGCATTATAAGTGAGAGGGCGATGAAATATGTTGTGTTAACTTAACTTTGACAGCATCTGTATCCGTGCCATATTACGCTCTGGTCTTATCAAATCTCAGAAGCTACAGTGTATAAATAGACTGTGATGATATTTGCAGGAGAGAAATCATTCACAATATTTTTGGCATCTTCTGTAGTGACTAGATAAGAACCACCTAACGAATATAGCATATAATAATGCAATAAAGGGGTATAGAAAAGCATAGAATCAAGGAGCACTTACACATGCTGAGTCAGAGTTAAGGTTAGACATATGTTAGTGATCAGACATAAACACAACTTTCATCCTAAGGAATTTCAAAGCAGATTGCAATTTTAAATGAATAGGGAAACCCAATTCAGAGCTCATTTTGCTCTCTGCTGAAGCAACAATGGCCATTGAGCTGGAACTTAGCAGTGACTTAATGAAACATTATCGGGTTGAAGACATATAGATACAGGGGGAAAGTAAAGCTATTTAGAGAGTAAAATTATTTATGAATGTGCATTTTATTACGTTAAGAGTCCTAAACTATGGACTGTGCAGCTGCTCAAACTGCAAGTTAGCTCAATATGGCAAAAACAGTGAAACTGGATAGGCTGTGATATACAGGTGGCTAGACTAGATAATCCAGTGGGTTTGCCTTGCTGCAAAGCATGCGGTTATTAAAAAATCCTACATTTAAAACTCTTTACACTTAAGCCTGTAAGTATCTAATTAAAGTGGAATGCTGTATTTAAATTTAAATAGCAAACATCCTATTGTAAAGGATATTCAATAGACTACTTCAGAGCCCCCTGGACAAACAAAACATATCCTAAAAGCACCAAGGGACTGACTGTGCAACATCCACTGTAATTTAGGATCCCTTGCCCCTGTGGAGTCAGTGCCCAGCTGGAATAGGTACTATTCGGTATGGCGATGAGTTGCTGAAGGAAGACTGAGTAATGCTTCTTGGCTTTTTCATTCTTTGGAAGAGATTTGTGTCTGGGATTTATGCAAACACCCACTGAACAACCATGTGTGTCCTCCATATACACAGCTGTGTGGCTGCCCCAAAACTGTTGAAATCCACAGGCAAAAAAACAGGGTCTGACTGTGTCCCACCACCTCTGCACTGGTGTGGGGTAAGATACAGAAAATCCAATTCTTGAGATACATTGTACTGATGCTACGGGGTTTCCTGTATTGGTCCCCTCCAGAATTCTTTTCTTGTCCTTCAAAAGCATTCAGCTAAGGTCTTGTGAATTCCCTGGGAGGTCATTTCTCACTGGGTACATGTTTTAAAGGTAGGTTATACCAAAGAGATACTACGGTATTATTTCTCACAGAGGAGGTTGACTAAGAATGTAGTATTTCTCACCTCCCCCTTATTTTATGTTGCATTAAAATTATCTTTACTCTTCCTCAGGCAGTTGCTATGCCACACTCAAGACAGAGAGTCAGAGAAGTGGGAAATGTCAACTTTTAAGATGATGTTCAGCTTTCTTGTTACATGCATTCTTTATGTAATGGATTTGAATTACATATTGTTCCTAGGCCTTCAGCTCTTCTTAGAAAGTCTGCTTGACTGGGCACAGTTGCTTGCTTATCCTTAATGAAGAGTTGTTAACAGAGGAAAGAGCGCAACGAGGGGGCAAGCAATGTCTACATGAATCATTAAAAATACATGCACAATGAGCAGGATTAGATAGCACGCGGCATATTTATATTTATATAGTGCCATGCTTCCCTAAAGAGGCAGGTTTCACTCCCTACAGGAGCTGAAAATATGTTGACATGTCACACAGCAAGGGGTGACAGGGGGGAACCAGTGGCTGTGGGGAAGCCAGGGGCTGCAACAGGCAGTGTGGATGGAGTTCCTTCAGGCATGAGCCCAAACTCCTTTTAAACAGCCCGTGTTAATTTATTGCACATTATGGTTATGATCATACCAATTAACATTTTTAAGTAAGAAAGGAGCAAGGGAGGTTGCTGTTTGATGGCTGGCAAGCGGAAAGGGTTTGAGTGAGATTGTGGAGCACCAGAGGATGCTCCAGCCACAGGGACCAACCGTGATAAATGCACAGTCTCGCTGTTAGCAGAGGAGTGCAGCAAAGCCACAAACCTGCCCAGGCACATTACAGAGGAAGAAAAATCAGGGGTGGAAGGTTAACCTGTAGGTGAGGTCTCACATGCAAGGAGCTTCACAAATGTCGTCAAGGCCAGAGGAGTAAAGGGAAACTTCCAGCACTTGGCAGCTAACCAAAGCAGTTGAGATTTTCAAATGACATTAATTTCAATGCAATTAGTCTTGATGTTCTCTGCTCCGCATGAGAAAAGAATCATGGCCATGATGGGAAATAAAAGAACACCACACTAATAATATACATGCAAGAAATGTAGAAAACAAAAAAATGTAAAAAAAAATTTTAAATCTTGCGTGTTAAAACATATTAAAAACATAAAACATACTGCCTATGCTGCTACCATTATGTATTACTGTTTGAAGTTTAATTCACTCATTGCTGTTCATGCTGTTTGTTTACTTTTTCTATTGATCTCAGTTGGGATGATGAATTTAGCCTGCAGAATTTCCCTTCCAAGGTTCCCCGCGTTTGTGAGCTGCCACTTGTGAGCATTGCAGTCCACTTTGTGCTTTACAGAATGACCTATGGTCAGCTCCGCTGCTGATGGAAAGGGGGGTTCTACCTCTAGTGATTTAGGCCATAAAGACAGCCTAAGCCTCCCCTGCCGTACACACCATTTTGAGGGTGATTTAAGCACTTCTGCAAATCATTGTGTAAGCTGGGACTCGGGGAAAGAATCAGGGCCACACTGCAATGTAGGTCACAAAATCTCCCTTAAAATAAGAAGAGTGAGGCAGCATAGGCCGTGGCTTAAAAAGGTCAGTGTAAATGTGCTGCCCTTCACTCCTTCACACATAAGTAATACATTTGTTGAAAATGTTACCTGCATTGCAGGCTCAACCTTCAGCTATGCTGAGCTTTACCCCAGCTGACAGAAAAGGCTGTTTTCAGGTGGTTTTATGTGTCCATTAATGCCAGACCAAGCCTGACATCTGAACTGGTCTGATTTTTTTTCTAATTTTCATCTTCATTTACTTTGGTTAGACAGGGAGGGCCGCAAGCCTTTCCTGCCTGGGACACATCATTCTCCATCCCACTGGAGAAGGTGAGGAAACAGACCTGGCAGGAGCTGGCTACCGTGGGTCCCTTCAGGCTGATGTGCCACTTCCACAGGGTCGGGGGACTTCTGGCAGTAGGAGGCAGCACCACCTTGGCTGTGCAAGGGAACAGAGGCAGCTCAGGAGTGGCTCGGGATTTTCAGATGTCTCGCCGAAAGATGCGTACAAACCTATAGGTTTTCAAACCTCTCCCCTGGAGTGCACCTATGCTGCAGCCAAAGGTGTGGGCAAAGCTTGTGCAGGGTTACCAACCCTAAATTAAACCAAACTAACTCAGGAATGAGTAAGACATAGTCTGAAAACCAGCCCAGAAGCCTGCATCAATACTCGAGCCTGTGCACTGCTCTGGGCTGCCAGGGCTACACGTGTTTTGGGGTGCCAGCAGTCAGCTGCAGGCTGGGTAGGGTGGGAGCTGGGATGTCCCAGCGTGGGATTGCCCTGTGGATATTGGCATTGGCACTGTCACGCGAATAGCCCCCTCTTTTCATCATGGATTTCGCACATCTCTTCTCCCCTTCTGCGATGACATGGCACTTCTCTGGCAGCTGCTCACAGCTTAGCTGAAAAGCCCAATATTCTGGAAAGTGTTTAATGTGCGTTAACCTCTCTTAATGTGATTCAGCAACTACAAATCAGGAGAGCCTGCCTCCCCTGGCCAGCCAGAGATGACAGGCAGGCTGGACAGTGCAAGGGGTCTCGTTCTCTTTGGGTGGCAAGCTCCAAAGAGCATCGGTACTTGGGCTTTTAACCAGAGATCACTCATTTTCAAAGGCTTCATGCTTACCAGGGCTCTTTAACCTGCTGTGCAGGTCTAGGTAGACATGCAGGTAGATGGAGCCTGTAGGGGCTTTGACTTGTGCAGGTGCAGTTTATTACACATGGACAGAGGAACTGGGGCAAAAGCATGTTAACCTAATGCGTTAATCCAACCCAGACCCCACACCTGACCTGCTGACGGGCTGCCTGCCCTGTGTCTGTGCTGGCCCCCTAGGCTGCCGGCTTGCAGCGCTGTGGGACGAGGGCCACGGCCTGTCCCGTCATAAACATGTCCCAATTTCTCCCTGATGTTTCTCGGCCGAGCATCTCAGTGTTCATGACGCGTGGGGTGCCAGTGTGCCATGGCCCACCCGCGGGCACCCTGCTGGCATGCGTCCCACGGGGCCGAGTGCAGCGAGCACGCGTGGAGGAGGAGGAAGGGGGAGAAAAACCCCCAGAAAACCAACCCAAAACCCAAACAACCCCAAACCCAACTTAGGCTGGGCAAAC
>NW_010196414.1:0-72411 GCF_000695765.1 Mesitornis unicolor
CTGGGGTTTGTTTGTGGGCTCGCTTCAGTGTCACACCTGGACTTTCAGTTAACTTGCTGCACTACCCTGCAGTACTCATCTCTGACAAGGATTTCTGAGGTACAGCCTAAACTCTGGTGGAAGACAGACTTTGCTTGTGGCCTTATCATACTTGCTGCCCTAATCTAACATGAGGAGGAGTCTCATGCACAGGCCAAGGAGAAGGCTAGGAGGTCTGTAATTGTCACTGCACCCACAGTTTGCATTAAGTTCCTCCTCAGCCTTCTGCTGCCTTGGATCACTGCAGACCGAAGGACAACTGCAGGAGGAGCTGAAGCAAGACCTGGGAATGCTGACCAGGCTTAAACATCCAAGGTATTGACACTAAGTGTCCAAGTTCCTTCCACTGAGCATGGAGAGTGCAGCTATCTTTCATATGAGTATGGATTAATAAATACTGTGCTGCATCACAGGTTGATTAGTAGATGTAGTTGTTTCTTTGTGTGTCAAACCAGGCAAGATAAATAAGACAAGTGGAAACATCTAGAAAAGGAAAGGAGCATGGGAAGAGCAAGCTGTTTCAATGGTATCAACAAACACACAATTATTGCTGAGTTAATTCCCTTTTCTTATGCCTGCTCGGGTTCAAAAATCCAAATGTCAGAACTGAGAGGCAGGGGCAGAATTTCCGTATGCATGAAAAACATTTTAACTGGTCTGTATATGACCAAGCAAAATACAACTTTGAATTTAAGGTTACATTAAGAAGTAAATATTCTAGGGAAAATCATGGATTACCATCCTTACCAGAGATAATAATACAGTTTAATAATTTTTAAATTGTTTATTCCTTCTGTAGTTTTTTTCTTACTGAATTATATGCCAATAGGTAGCATTTGCATATCTTAGTATGATAGCAGTTTTTTTGAAGACTCAAAGTGTCTTTATGATTTTTTTTTACCATTGGAAGACTAAAATTTAGTTTTATGTTTTTTCCAATCCATCTACAACAGCCAAGATCAGTTGAATACTTTAATGACTTCTGTAAGAAAAAGGATCTCTTTTATGTGTAAATTTAGTTTAGATGCAATTTCCAAATAAATGTCCAAGAAGTTGGAATCTTTTTTAAATCTATAATTTGTCACTGAGAGATTCTCTCTAACTCCGCTGACATTTTGACCTCCTTACATCTGCAGAATGCAGAACAGATATCTTTGGTTTAATATTTCTTTAAGATGTCATCTTGTTAGGAAACAGCAAGCTTCAGAAATTCTTCTCTAAAGTTAAAAAAATGCATTCAAATTACAGAAACAGGAAAAAAAGTTATACAGCAGTACATCCTTTTATGTAAGCATGTAACAGCTAGAATATGTAATGATGAGTCTTTGTAGTATTGCAACATTTTTCCAAACATATTTAGCTTGTTGACCTGCTCGCTGGGTAGCCAAGTAGTAGAAAATGTCAGCTAAATTTAACAATTACTGCATCTTTCATCTGCTACCAGAAGAACAGAGTAATCAAGACTCTGCTTTTATATGTCACAGCTGAAAACAACCCCACTGCTTCTGAGTGCATTCAACAATAAACAAGTGTCTCTGAAGCATACAGTAAACTTCTTGGCATGCTCATTCTGTTTTTATTGCATGTTCATTAATCTTATTGCTTTTGCATTGTCAGTTCTGAGTGCCACTTATATTAACATTGAGAACGTGACCTCAACAAAATGTATGAGAGAGAGAATACAGAAATGTACCTAACAGATAAAACAAATAACACAGTGTATTTGGACATTTATAAAGCAAATATTAGTATGGCATTTGTATAATCTGTTTCTTAATATTGAAAAGCATTCTTAATGTGTGGTAGAAAAGTATGTTTCTAACCTATGGGTAATGTACTCTAAGCAGAGTTAGTGTGCTGTGAAACTTGTGATTACAGTGGTGTTTTGAGGAACTTTTCTGGAATACATACATAGTCTGTCTTCTAAAATAGCCATAACATAAAATGATGAAGTGGACTTGTTACACATGTTCCCTTACTGGGAGTCTCTATAGAACAAAAATGTGACTTTACTAGTCTATAAGTTTAGACAGCCAGAAATAATTTCTGTGGAGATAAGGCCTATTTACTAAGCAGATAAACATTTTCAATAACTATTTTGATTTCTTCTTACTCATTTCTCAGTATTGACAAACTGCTGTAAGTATCTTGAAGCACATGGCACCCCCAGTTGTTTTTATGAGTGTTGCTTGAATGAATAATCTCCAGATTCCTTCTAGGTAGGATGCTGACTTGCATAGGAGAGACAGCTTTATTTATAGCTATATCTCTGAAACATTGAAAGGACTTTCTTGTCTCAAGAGGAGCTAAGTGGCACAGCTGATATTACAGGTCAGAGTGTTTTTCTCTCTCCTCTCTCTTTTCAGCATCCCTCCTACTGTCACAAAAGGGTTTGGATAAAGCTTCTAGAACCTTCAGTTTTGTTAAACATTTCTTGTAATGTAAACTTAATTTTGTTCATACTGGAAGCATATGTTTGCTCTTTGAAGATGTGGAAACTAATTGCTTTTGAAAGCGAGTACTACAACTCTAACATCGGTCAAATGAGCCATGTTCCATTGTCTGAGAGCTGCTGCTACATATTCATGGAGGTCAAGAGCTGTGTTTCTACCTTCGTCAAATAGATTGTAAAGTTCAACAGGTGGTAAAGTTAAGTAAAGTTCAGAAGTGTGAGTAACAGGCACATGGGAGAGATGTAAAACATAGAGGATTTCAACAACTGCACTGGCAAAAGGAATTTTGTATGACCTTTTGAATCTGTGCATGGAAGCATACAACTTCATCAATAACTAGGGAAGGGCTGTGCAAAGCAAGACAGTGCTAGTAGGTCTGAGATCAGGTGCTCAGCCAAATCAGAAGCCCTTTAATGGATTGGAACATCTATTATTTTGTTTTCCTTTCTAAAGTGTTTTACTAGTCCTAGACAATAGTCTATTTTGAATAGACAATAAAAATGTCTTTGTGCCCTATGAGATTTCCAGTAATTTTAATAAACTACCCAGTGTCTTGTAGAAAACTCTGTGTTGCCATTATGATAGATAAAGCTTTCAGTGAAGCTGAATCTTTGTAAAAATTATTTTAAGAAATGCAAACTTTTACCGTTTTATCTTAATATTTGGAGTAGATTGATCAAACAGCATTTTTAAAGTAACTTACCAAGAAAGAGTAACATCTACTGAATTCTACAGACTGGTATGTTTTACATCTAAACCATGGAATATTAAAACCTTTACTCTATAAAATGTAATGTGCTTGAACTGAAGCAAGTACAGCATCTGGTGCCAAACTCTGGTTTTCCTAGAAGACTTTTTTTTTACTGGCTTTATCTCTTTTTTTCTAAACTTCAGTGCTAGTGTCAACAATGAACAGTAAGTTAGGCTTTCAGAAAGGGTAACTGAATACAGTTTAAGTTTTTACATATACAGAAAAAGATTCAAAGATAGGCCCTGAAGGTAAGCCTTAAACCCATTTTTTTAAGACATCCAAAGTTAGAACTTCAGACATAAGTGATAATGAGATTCATGGTGTGCAACATCAGATGATAGGATCCTGACTGTTCATTCATGTATGACAGGTCACTGACTGACAGAAATTCACTAAGCTCAGTAACCAGTATTCAATAGGCATGTCTGATCAAGAAAGTATAAGTTATTGATGTAAAGATGTTAAGAAATCAACAGTTACCACTTCTTTGGTTAGCCTGTTTCAAGCACTATCCATCTTCTGATTTAAAATATGCTTATTTTTAATTGGAATACTTTCTCATGTTCTTTCAGACTGTAACACTGAATGCTTAAAGCACAAAGGAAGTAAAGGATGATCTTTCTCAAAGTCATCACTAGAAAAGAGAGAGTAGGATATTTGGATAGCCATGGGAAATTTTGAGAGCTGGATCTGCATGGATGTAACTTATCTTTACAGCAGAACAGGGCATCAAAACTTGACCCTAGATTCTGGCACTGAAACTATGTGCAAGTACATAATCATGTTGTTTTCTGAAGGAGTTCAGAAATGTTCTTATGTGTTCAGAAAATATCACATTGAAAATCCTTTTTCTTTCAATACATCCTTTTTTGTGTGGACTAAGAAATATTTTGCCTCTAGTTCTAACAGAATATTGCATGTCCTAACCAGTGTTAAAAAAGTGGGCCAGCTTCTCAGTTAGATCAAAGGCAACCTGACCAAAATCACTGGAACTGTTTGATCTCCCAAAGAGCTATCTTTTCTATTTGAGAATCTGGCTGAGAGTTTAACCTGGTGGGTTGTTTCTTTTTTCAAGACAACCTTTTTTATCTGTTTATGGTTTCTGTCTGTCTTGTCTTCTAACTGATGCAGAACCTCTGGAAAAACAAAACCAAAAACAACACTGTTTGTATGAAGATATTTTTTTGTTTAGATTGATTTTCCAGAATGACTTACTGTCGCCTGCTTCTTATGATGGCAACACTTAAGTGGGAGATGGAACAACTGATTTAATTTGGTTAAATGTGTCTATATGACATAGTGCAAAGGGTGGCACAAGTGCTCAAACATGTAGTTAATATGTGTTGGAGCCAGGCTGCATTAAAAGTTCTGAGCAGAAAAGGTCTTTTGCTTTTATTGATGCTGTGGATCTTAGACAGGACAGGACTGAACTATAACATGAATCAGCAGCAGAAATGAGCTTTACCAGAGTGAATCAACATTTGAAAGTGTGCAAGTGGTGTTGCCATTCTTTCCAGCATGTACTTAGCATGTGCTCTTCTATTTTGTCCGAGAATTCTTACTAGCACATAATATTTTACAGGTTTGACAAATGATCTATTTGTAATCCATTGGAGATGTAAAATCACCCTTCACAAGAAAGGCACATTTAAAGCCTATTATTTTACTTGAAGAACAGTCAAATATGAAGTATTACAAGGTATTTTATTTATAGAACTAATATTTATACCATATACATGTATAATTTTTTGGATACAGGAATCACAATCAAGAAAAACATATCATTGCTCATTTTCTACAGTATATACTTCCTGTTCAAACATTTATGAATTATAAATATATAGCCTGGAACAAGTTTCATTTGGAGCTGTGTGATTTAATTGACACACATTTTTCTTCTAATGTGTTGGATTTATAAAAAATTGTGTATCACAATTGACAATGTGATAATACTTCAAATAAATTTAATTAGGTAATTAGCAATGTAACTAGGGAAATATAAGGAGTTAAAAAATTCAAAATAATATTTATTTACAGTAGCACTAGAAAAGTCTAGGCTAATCATTTTACCTGTCTATCACTGCATGCATGCTTAGAATGAAAGTAATACATTACATACTTGCTTTCTTAATATTGTTGCTTAGAGAAATAATTATCCAGAGTGTACACAGAGTTCTGAAAATGTAAAATTCTGTATGAATCCACAGAGGCCATTTAATTCCTAATCTAGAGAGACAGCTGTATGTCTTAGTATGCTACTTTGTTAATTATTATCAACACTTCGACAACATGAATAATATATTAGAAAATGTTTAGGTAATACCAAAGGAACTATTACAGGGGAAAAAGGCAAAAATGACTGCTAGGTCCCTAGTTAGGGGAAGGGACCTGGTAACTTATTGCAAATAATAGAAAAGGTTAATCTACAAATTTCAAAAGATAAGATACTGACTAGTGCTCAGGTACATTACATTTTTTAATTTGTCTGAATTTAATGACCTTTTTTTGAGTCTGAGGTGTTGGACAACTACATCTCCTGCTTTCACTGTTAAGGAACAGAACATTCTTCTCACACATTCAAACTATAAAATCACCTTTTGCATAGGATAGGGTAAGCAGTTTCATGGTTTTCATGGTTCCATAAATCTTACAAGCCAAAGTGCTGATGAGTTACCATCCTTACACAATTGTTTTAAAGTGACTGGCTGTTGCTAGCTGTATTTCTTCCATTACACTGGGAATTAAAGATTAAGGAAGCTTGTTTAAAGAATTCTTACTGCTATCTACTTTTAGCACAGAGAGTACTAATTTGCCATTGTAAAAAGATTAAAAAGTACAGTGATTCTTCATCATCCTAGGGTATGCAGTGAAATCAACACTTATGAGAAGAGCAAGGAATTTGGGAACACTTCTGGAAGAGATGTAAAAGCATTAAATGGGTCATAAAGCAATCAACAGTGGCAGGTTTATATGAGACCTACTGGGACTGTAAAGCAGGGTGAGATAATCTGTTATTTTCACATGCAGTATCAGGAGTTATTGATAATGAAAGGGTGCCTTAGCTCCCCAGAGATGCATCAGTGAAAGAAAATAGCTGGAAAAGAGGCCTGAGACATCTTACTAGCTGAAGGTATAGGAGCAATCCTTTTCTAAGGAAACCTGTTTTCACAAGCTGAGTTATTTCAGAAAATGGGGCAACGTGTACTCTCACATTAGTTTCTCTGGCCAGCTATAGCTTCTTTACTGAGAGGTTACAGAGGGGACCATGCCAGGTTTTTTTGTTCAGACATCTTTCCCTGACTCTGCCTCTTACCAGAGGCTTAGAGCTGAAAAGGTCTCTATTCTCAGATTCTGCAGTTTTCATATACCATTTCAGGAGGTACTTTAATGTTTTATATTACTCTTACAAATAAGACAAGTAAAAACTTCATCTAAACTTATGATGACTATAGTTTTCAAAGTTTAAATCAAAGGCAGCAAGCAAGATGCTTTTAGAAGCATTTTGAAATTTAAAAAATTATACTCTTGTATTTCTTGAGCTTTTACTGACAACGTGACTTGGTCTTTCACCTGCCTTCACAGAAAAAAGCCAGTGAAACATACAGAAAGTTGCTATGTTACTCAGATAACTTAATTCCTTAGATCAGGGCAGTTGAACCACAGGAACATTTGACTGTCTCTTTTTTCTAGTGTAATTTTATGTTTTTCTTCTGGAATAGCTTAGTTTCTATTAAATTAAACAGAGCTTTAGTGCTGCTTTTCACTCTACTTCGTTTCTTTCAATGTTCCTAATCTGTTGATGTTCATCTGTTTCATCAGAAGGTGTAATAAGAAACTTTTGCTTCTTTTTAAGGTTTCCTGAGCCAGTTGCAAATTTATTACGTAGTGTCATTTCTCCTTGTGTATCCCAACTCCTGAATCTTATTTTGACATCTTTTTTACAGAACCTATGTTATTCTCCAAATACCTTTGAAGAAAAGCATGAAATAATTTTATAGTTAGACATATTGGGACAGGTTCTCTAAAACAGAGGAAATGGGGCTTATGGCTTATTGCCTGTATTTTTCTCCCAGAAGACTTTTCTTTTTGATTTAGCCCTAAGATGTGATTTAAGATTGACAGCTGAAATGCTTTAAATCAGCTGCCTCATTTAAATACTGTTCTCTGGAATTTGACAACGTCCAAAAGACAGAACCTTTCTGTCCTGAAAGCTAGCATGTAATATTTTATTAGTTGGCCCAGTAAAAGGTATTGTATTATCTACCTTGTCAGTAGATCTTGAGATTCATAATGCTTGGCCCTTACCCTGAGACATGTAAAACCCTCTTGATAAATTACTTATGAAAAGACTGGGTAGACAACAGACTCAGTGACAGTAGCGCATCTCTCTTCCCTGCCTAATTCGAACAAGAGAGACAGTTTGTTTAGTTTTTCCAGTATGGGTTATTTCAGAATGATTATAGTAATTTAATCTGCTAGTAGGAACATTTGTGGCTTTGCAGAACTACAGCAATGTTGTAAAAATGTATTCATTGTTTTCCATCTTTAATCTCATGCAAAGGTCCCTTCCTCTTTCCACTAAGAAGAATACTGACTGAGATAGTAGCTTTTGTATCTGTTAAGGAGTTAGACATTTTCAGGGCTTTTTTATGTGCATATCAGCTTCCCACAGAATGTCAAGACAAAGTCAGGGATTCAGTATCATCTGAACTGTGTTTTCAAACCCATTGCTTGACACCTAGGGTTTCAAGATAGAAACACTGGGCCAATACAAGGCAGGAACATTTTTAACTAGTTATGGGCAGGGCTTAGTGTGCAGCACCACTCACTAAGGAAAACCCAAATCCAGGCTCCACTAAAATAAAACATCTTGCAGCCACTCCTCTGGAAAGTGGATGAAAGAGTGGACACTGTTTGTTCAACTGCTGGTCTCTAATTTCAGGGACTGTGAAAAATGCTTGGATGATACAGTGAACTGTATTTCCAAAGATCCATGGAAGAGATGTACTTTCAGTATAGGCTTAAGAATCAATGCAGATTTGAACTGATATATGGAACTACTGCATCCTCATCTCTGTAGATTTGCACCCTAACCAGCAAAGTCTGAGGATATAGAATAATATGAAAGAAAATTCATTAACATCTGAGAAACAATGCATTTCAATAGGTTACAGAGAATAGATCTCCTAGGGAAAAAAAAAATCTACCTTCTTAAATCTCTTAGGCTTTTAAGAATAAGTATGGATGAGAAACTTGCTTTTCAGAAGTCACTAGTATTCTAGGTAAGTATTTCTGACCTGTTCCATGGGTTTGTTTATTTTCTGAAGAAGTTTTTGTTCATTTTTGCCCCTCTACATATTTTAATTAAACAAGTGAAAATGGTGTAGAACAACTTTATTCTTGTGTCCACAGAGATTGACTGAATAGCAATGTTGTGGGCTTCCTTGGGTTGGAAATGCAAAAAAGACATTATTCATTTAGTACTCAAATATTCATCTAAATGATATGATTCAGTCTATAAAATAAGGTAAGAGCTGTATAAATGATTGTATGTTCTGAAGTTCTAGAGTACTGAGTTTTAGAAAGTTCTTATAAAGGATCTTGGGGCTGAAAGAAATGGAAATTAATGAAAAGTGGTACTCAGAAAACATGACAGAATGGATTTGTATAAAAGTGATAAGAAATAGTCTGATTGGGTCCTACAGAAACCTTGATGACCTTTCAAAGAATCTCTGATCTAATTCAACTTTGTAGTTTGGAAAGTGATGCTCCTTAACAAGGCTACCTGTTATCTATGAGGGAAACCACTTGAACACAAAAGAAAGGTAAAATTAAGATTGTAATTTTCCTTTAATCTTCTCTTTCTGGTCTTTCAGACCTTGACCAATAACTGTGCAAGGATCCAGAATGAATCAGAACATAACCATTTATATTTCATTTGAATGCAGGTAGTATGTTTAGTGCTAGAACCTTGGACTTACCTCTAACAGTGGGACGTAAGTTTGGGTGTACTATGCATAATGTCCAAGCCTGTAATAAGTAAAGATTATTCTCTTATTTCATCAGTCCAGCTAGCTGTCTATCTGTTTTCCACGTTTTGGAAATGAAGGGAAGGTCTCAGCTGATCTCTTAGAAAGAAATAAAATATTATCTATAACTCCTCTTTCCTTGGTACAGGAAATGTTCTAGGGAGAATTCCTATATGTTGTTTAATATACCAAAATGTTAGGGAGGCATGTTTCTTGCAGAAAGTTTTGTCAGAAGTCCTTAATGGTACTACATAAAACGTATCTTTCTGGTAAGCTGCTAGGAAATATTTATTACTAAAATCTGCAATGTCAGATAA
Source organism: Mesitornis unicolor (assembly GCF_000695765.1). NCBI lineage: Eukaryota > Metazoa > Chordata > Aves > Mesitornithiformes > Mesitornithidae > Mesitornis > Mesitornis unicolor. The sequence goes on from NW_010196414.1 coordinate 9,590, forward strand.
CAAGAATGGGTCAATTTTTTTTCCCAAATCTTTCTACTACCTCATTTTTTTCTGGAAATAATACCTTTACACTTAACTGAAAGGCTTTTATATTAATTTAGTCTCATAACTCTCTTACAAGAGAGAAAAGTATTAGCCTTCTGTTATAAATAGGAAAAATGGGTTACAGTGTGTTTTAAGTAACTTCTATCAGGTCATATATAGAGTCACTGCAGAGTCATCACGATGCAAGATCACTGAATGTATTATTTTCATCTATGTGCCTATTCTTATGTACCGACCATATTGCCCCCCAGGAGTATGGAGACAGATAGAAACAGTGGGAAGCTTTGTCTTCTAATAAATGGTAGATAAAATTTTGAAAAACAAGTATTAAATGGGACATTTTATTCACTGTGAAGGAAGAAAGGACGAAGATATTTCTGCCCTTTAGAGCAACCAAACAAAACAACTGGCATAGCAGAAATCCTATGGCTAATTTAAACTAGTAAGCATTCATATCAGATAGTTTTTATGAAACAAAAGAAATAACAGAAGAATCAAAGAATGAAAGAACAAACTTAGGAGAGTAGTCCAACTTTTCTAATACATGAGTAGGAATAAGAATAGGATATGTGTAAAATGAATGGTCTTCTCATGGAGAATTTCTGTTAGAGTTTGGGTTAAAAAAGAGGTTGCAGTTTGGGCAATGATTTCCATTTTATACTATTACATTTAAGAGTTGCATGTTGAAGCTCTCCTCTTTCAAGTTCATGAATGTATAAATAAATTTTAAAAATCAGGTTCCATCTGCAAAATGCATCTGGGGATGAGAATGAGTGATGGTAGGTTATCAGTTCACTGTGAACTAATGGTTCCCCACTGTGCTAGCAGAGGCATGATCTGTGTATGCCAGAGCAGCAATCTGTCAATGAAGACAGTGAGAAGTCCCCAACTGAGCACACTGAAAACTTGGAAAGGGTTTAATAAAGAAATCAGGCAATTCTAGCTCTTGGAGAAAGGAAAAATAGGTTTGTTGCTTTTTGGGTTTTTTTTAAAGAAAAAACACAGAAACAGCAAAAGCCACTAAAGACTTTGCTTTAGTTGGAGATCTAAGAAATGCAGTCAACTTAGTGTTTACTTTAATTTTAGTCAACTTAAAAGACAAATTGATTACAGTACAGAGGCATTGGGATTTCTGAAAGTGAGAAACTTATTAAAGTAGAAGAAAAATACAAACCACTAAAGAAAGGCTGAGTTCAGCCAGATAAGTTTCCATAACAAATATACTGCTACTTTTCACTTTTCTTAAGGACGACAATTAAATATAGCCATGAAGCAGCATGACAGTCCTTTAATACTTGAGCCTTATGTCAAGATTTAGATATAGATCAAATAGAAGTTGTTGGTTGGGTGAGGTGTGTAGCCTATGTTATGGGGAAAGTAAGTATTTGATAATAACTTATTTGTTTGACCTGAAGATTTGTGACTTTTCTGTAATAGCAGTTTTCTTATTAGTACTTTAATCCGTATTTCCAAGGAAAACAGCTTTTTCCTTTTATCTTCAATTTGAGTACAGACATGTCTGTTCAGAGCATTTCTGTTATCCTGTTTGGAATACTGATTGAACACTTACATAATAATTCCATCAAAATCATCCATCCATCTCATTAACACTGTTGAAGAGAGGAATGTATTCTGAGTATCACTAGATGGATTTGCAATGGATTTGGAATCAAGTTGCTTGGCTCCTTGACTATGCAGCAGTTTGATTTTTGGGGCAGAGATGAGGAAAGTCCCACCCCCAGAGCAGTGAAGAGACAAGTAAACAGTTGCCTGAATGTCTAGAACCAGTGTATTTTCCCTGACTAGATGTTTGCAGCTAAGGGTATTTCAGGTCACATCTACTACTTTGATCTTGGGTAGCAGTAAGCAGATCTTTTCTTACTGTGCATACTCACTTTTGTTGGCCAGATGTGAAAGTAAACATGTCACAGTCCGACTCTTTTCTGTCGCCATGGAAAAGAATAGGAACATTGTGGATGGTGGGACATTGTAATCACTATGCAGTGATTAAACAGGACAAGATGGTTGATGTATTTTTTATTCAACTGCAACAATAAAAATAGACCAGGTGACTACAAAGTTTCCTGTTGAAGTGGGTTTGTGTCCTACCCAGTATCTACGGTTTCAGCTTAGCAAGGACATTGCCACATTTCTATATGCAGCCAGTATGTGTCTGTCCATCAATGGAGTCAGTGGGAGTCTGGCAGTTCACAGATTCAGTGACAGCTAAAAGAAATGGTCTCTATCATCATTTAATTTAGCTCCTGGTGGATGAGATTTGGCCAGCTTTTCTTTCATTCCAAGATGAAATCTTTTAACTGCACTTCAAATAGAAGAAACCTACTCACTTTGTTTCTGACAGAAAACCCAGCAGGAAAGAATAATTTTTGAAGTGGAAAGAACAAAACAGTCTGTGTTGTCTTTTCTCACCCTAGTAAGATTAATTTCTTGCAGATCTATACATTACAAATCCAGCTGATGAGTATTGGTTCTGAAGGAAACCAGAAGCAAATAGTAAGTCAGCTTCATTTCTTTACAATGCCAGCATCATTTGGGTTTATAGTGTCCTCATTACCTAAATCAGAAATGCCACATAAGTCTAAAGTTATGACATCTCTTCCCCTAAAACCAGGAGAAAAATCACTTGCTTTTATAATGAAATATAATTTACCACATGGACTGTGCTTTCTAGATTTGGCCTGAAACAATTTTCATATCAGTTAAAATCTCCTGTATTTATAGAGTGTAAGGGAACTAGAGGACAAATGCACTATATCTTTTCAGCTGAATTCAATTTGTGATTCTAGAATGGAGACTAGGCTTTTACTAATAAAACTTGTAGCAAGACTAAGAACAGAAAAGATAAGCCCTTTGGTCTTTTTGCTACTCATTTCTGGGACTGAAATGTGAAGTCTGAATGTTTTCAAGGGTGCAGAACAGCACTTTAGGATTTCTTGAATAGTCTATTCATTTAATGGGCTTTTAAAAGTCCTGTTCTGAGTGTTTTTCAAACCGTAGCCTATTTCAGCTTTTATCTAGCACTTCTACCTTTACTCCACACTAACTCTTATTATGATAGCCAGAAACTGTGTGCTTTATATATCTGTGTTTCAGGGAAAGGCAGATGGAATTTTTGGTTGTTTTTTTTTGGTTTTTTTTTTTTTTTTACCTAAGGCTTCACATCTTTTCTTAGAATACCAAGGCATTTACTTGCTTATGTATGTTCACATTCCATATTGCTAAAAACAGTGTTCAAGGTTAATCCTCACCGCAGTCATAGGAACAGATCCTTTTATGGGTTGATTTTTATAGTTGCCTGAAATTTTGATGACCACTTCATGTCTCTGCCCAGATTTAACTTTCCATCCATTTTACAGGAGTTGTCTCATCCTTCTGGAAGGAAAAATGGAGTTATAAGAAAGAGACAACATCCTCCATAACTGTAGATCATTGTAGGATTGATTTTGGAAAAAGGAGGAGATGAGGAGACAATGTTTAACGGTTTATAAGAGTTGAGATATCTGGCTATAATAGGCAGATGAAATAGGAATCCATTCCAGTGCAATACCATTCCTTCTTTCAGGAAAGATCTCTTTCACACAAAGCTGGCATTTATATGAGTCTGTAATGTGTCCATCCTGCATGCACTGCAGTGGATGAGGAAACTACGACAAGGAATTGCACGTAGCCCTTCCCCTGCTTCTATTCTGCCCAAAAATTTGGTCCTGTGAGGATAGTGGGAGCTCAAAGCACTGGAAAATGCCAATGAGTTTAATTAAAGTCAGGAAAGGGTGATTTCCTCATCAAGGTGTGCTAGCCTGAACAGAAAGGCATCAGTACTCAGTATGAGCTTATAACACACTTAAAGGATGTAGTATAACCACCAGTGCCAGGAGACAGCACAGGTGAATCATTCCTTGTCTGTTGCTACAGAATAGAAATTACGTTGTCCCAAAAGGCTGTATTGAAATAGAACTTCGTATCCATGCTTTGTGCTTTATAAAAAGTTGTGATACTTGGAGATTGCTGAAGCAAAAGTTTCTTTTAATTTCAGATTTTTTTCCCCATATGTATCTGAGGAAGTGGGAGAAGTTTTAGTAGAGTGATATTTGCTAACAGGAGTTGTTGAAGTTGTCAGCGTACCATAATGCCTACAGAAGGAAGCAACAACTTAAACAGTCTCAGGGAAGACTTTTAAATGGGCTCCAGGATACCCACTAGGATCTGATTTGAGGGTTGCTCTTGATTTTATGGAAGTTAAAGAAAAAAAAAAGAAACTAAATATTTTCCCAGAAAAGGTCTTTCCCAGTTGACCATATAAATGCCTTACTCTCCAGTCTCTGGTGAATGAATAGCAAGGGGATCAACACTGTCAGCTGTGATGCCTATAGAAATAAATAAAATGTGAAAGAGAAACAGTTTTCTATAGTTTGAGAATCATGAAAATTACAGAATTATGTGAGGCATGTAGAAAGCTGCACAGTTTCTTGGAAGGAGAAGCATAGCCTGGAAACCTAATTCATTAGGTCTGATTTTACCTCTGACTGGCTTTTAAGAGTACAGCAGTCTAGCATTTGAAACCCACAGTCACTTCATAATGCTGTGCTACTTTGGAATACCACTTTTGCACAGGTGATGTAGACTGAGGTGAGCATTGCTCATAGGCAAAAGTTGGGCAAAGTCTCAGCTATGAAATTTGGATCCTGAAATGATGATTCATAATGTTTTTTAAATGTCTGGGAGTCTTTAGTTTTGCATAGAATCAGCTCTTATAATGAGATCAATTTGGAGTCATAATTTGGCTTAATTCTTTATTACAAAAATCAATCAAAACATGTTTAACAATAATGGAAAAAGGCATGATTTCTTATTCTTCTTAAGATACTAAAGATGTATAGAAATTTTCACTTTTAACTTCTTTTCAAATTGGGGAGGAGATTGGAGGAAATTTTTCCAGTTTTGAGACTTTTATCCATGTATTGTAAAATTTCTGCATGCACTGATGTTGCTCAGAATTGTAACATTTGTTTACAGAAACACGATTTTTCTATACATATTTGGTAAAGACCAGTTTGATTCTGAGTGAGGTTAAGGAGGGTTAATCTAATGAGAGTCAGTTGTGTTCATAGCAAATAATAGACAACTTGTAAATGAAAGCTCCTTGGAGAGTGGCATCAGTTCTTACATGGACTGGGAGAGCAATGTGAACAGTTCCTTATTTTTCTCATCTGCCTTTTTAGCTGTCTCTGTTAGTTTTGCAATACCAAATCAATTCATCAGCAGTGACATTCTGTAAGAGTCTCACTGCCTATCAGTCATGCACTACAAACCTATTGTTCAAGACCACAGTGTCAGGCAAAATGGACGTATTCTATTTTATTCCTATCTCAGAGGCTGAGCTTCTGATAATGACTATTACTTTCTTACTTACTTAAGTAATTACTTACTTACTTAAGTAATTACTATTACATACCTCAAAGAGACTAAGGCACCAAGTCACTCTTTATCAGCTGAAGAATGATCAATTCTTGCAATCAAGTGGAACCAAATGACAGTATTCCCTGACACGTGGCATATCCAACATTGATTTACTGCTCATGGAGTACCTCTTCTTTCTCACTGCTGTTATTAGACTACCAGGCGTCCTCACAGAAGTATAGATCATTTTATTCCACATTGTGGTATGTAGTAAACTCAGGTAGGATGACATTAAGAAGCCTGGGATGAACTAACCATCTGAGACCTTCAAAAACACTCGACACAGCTGACCTTGATCTGGGTGCAGGTATGGCATGCTAATGTCTGATTCAAAGCTTAGCACTGAATTTGAGTTAATCACTGCAGGCAGGATTGCAAGGCAGAGAGAACAAACAGCAACATTCAAATAAAGCAAAAGAAATTTGGGCTAAATAAGGAAGGACTGAATGAGTGGCTCTTTTATTATTTTGTAATGAAAAATTTGGTTTTGTTACTGACCTATTGCTAAAGCCAGTAGCATTAAAGTGGAACTGGAATGTTAATAACCTAACTGTTTCTTTCTGATGATTCAGGCTTAATGCATCTTTAATTAAATTTATTGGAACAAGCACTTTGCTTTTCTTGGAAAGGTGAAAAAAACGTTGATAATGATCCACTGCGAATTTAGGGATTGCATTTTTGTAACAATCAATGTAATTAGTGAAGGTTGCTTGGATAGTTTGATGCCAAATGTAATGTTAGAGCTTTGAAATGTTTTCTGTAATCTTTTTACATGTGTAACTCTTAGTAGGCTGCTAAAATAGGATAGTGATAACAGTAAGATGATTATTCCTTTTCGTTAATTTTCTCAGTGCTTTTCCTACAGTAAGTACTGCCAGTATTATTTTAAAAAAAGAAAGCTTGACGAAAAGAAACCAAAAGCATCTTTATTTTTTCCACTTTATTGCTAAGCATGTGAATGATATGCCACTAAATCTTAACTTTTACATACAAATAAAGTGGAAAAACAAAAAGTGAGTTATCGAAGCTGTCAAAGTTGATGGGAAAACTATCCTGACTTTATCAAAGGCCAATGTGAACTCAGAATGAACTCTGAAAAGTTCATTTCTCTGAAAGTTCAGTTCTGGCAGTACATATTGAAAGCATGGCTTGCTGTCTGATATACCTCAGCATCTCACTAGTGCCTATTCACTTCCCTGTAACTTGCAGTCACAGCTTAGATAAGAGTAATGATAAGGTAATGAGCTTAGGCAGGATCTGCTCCAGAGGAGGTATGTCTCCCTCAATTGCTATTTGTGTGAGGAAGGGAAAGCAGAAGATAAAAGAGAAGAATTGAAACCTGAATTTTCTTTTTCTAAGGAGCAATAAGGTATACAGTGCTTAATGGGTGATGGTAGACTCCTTATGGGGTCTAACAGAATGGCCTTTTTCTATTCAAGAATATAACTATGGAAGAGAGAAAATATTGCTTGGAATATTGCTAACACAAAGGAGCTTCTGTTCTCATTAATGTCCCCCCCCCCATGATGGCACATACCGCAATTTGATGCTACTCAGTGTTATTTCAATACCTGACATGATATCATCAACAGAGAAAGAATCCTCCTGAACCATAATCACTGGGCTATGGCAGCAGTTGATGGAAATTACTCCCCTGGAGCTCTGTTTGTAGAGAGCACCAAAATCTGCTGTGCTCAGTACTGCTTTTCTTACAACAGAAGAGTTTGTACCATTAAGATAACTTTAAAACAGAAGAATTGGTATCCAGTAAGGTACCATTTGTAAGGTACTTCTGATTTTTCCAGACCAGATATTAGTGCCAACCAACCTCAGTGATAGGTCACGCCCGCCTCTGAAATAACTGTTTGGTTAATCTTAACTTTGTTTCTTGCTGGGTGTTTGGTGAAACCAAAATACTAAGGACACATCTGCTTTCCAGGTAGTCTTTCATCAGGGAAATGAAGTTTTGCTGAATGGCATTAACTGTTCACATGCTGGGAAAATTTTTAGCTTTAGGAATCTACATTCTTCCATGGCAATATAAATGATAATAAATACATGCTTAGTACTGACAGATGTTATAGTGAACTATTATTCTGTTTTTAAAAATGTATAAAGGAAAACAACCTCCAGAATGTGTGAAGAAACCTGTAAGTTCCTGTTTACAGCCATGCATGGTGAGAAGGAGAAGGCTTGGGCTGAAGGCAGAAGTGTACTTAAGCGTATTCTGCTGATGTAGCAACAAACATTGCTAAACAAAAAGTCCCAAACTTAGTTTTAGTCATCCAAAGAGTATAGTGCAGATGTATGGACAGGCCCTTCACAAAGAGAGAATTGTTATAACCTGAAAAGAACCAAATTCAAACACAAACTTATAAAGTTAACATAGATAAGACCAGGTTGGATGGGGCTTTGAGGAGCTTGATCTAGTGGGAAATGTCCCTGTCCATGGCAGGGTGGTTGGACTGGATGATCTTTAAGGTCCCTTCCAACCCAAGCGTTCTGTGATTCTATTACTTATAATGAGTAGTTGAGCAAATATTATGTATATAGATTATTTTAATGAATCACTGCTATACAGAATGAATTTTTCAGCTGCCCCGTACCAGTCATCAATAAGGTGTGTTGAAGTTGCCAGAAACTACCTCAAAGTGGTAATCATAATTTAGGATCATTAAGGATGAAAAACGACAATCATAGGCTGATAATAAAAGCCTTGAAAGTATTAGCACAGGACCACAGAGGGGGTCTCAGACTATAAACACAGATGACTACTTATTGATCAGTCTGGATGCAACCTGGAGAGAAACTGGTTTTAGAGCATAACAGAAAACAATGTTTGGCTTACCTGTGGTAACTGAAGTTACTAGTGAGGCCAAGGTGTGTACCCTGAAAAGTGTTGAAAACAGGAATCTTCTGCGGGAAGAAACTGTACACTGTGAAAAATTGTAAGGACAAAAAAGCAAATTCCTCTTAAATCTTTTGCCAAGCACTGTATGCAGGGTTCAGGTAGCTTAATCATGAATAGAATTGTGTATCATCCTGTGAAAATTGACTATAACTCATTGTAGGTGGAGGTGTCTTTAGACTGTTTGTGCAAGTCTGCAAGACAAATCCCTGGGTCCATTGTTACGATACTTCAGAATTTGCAAGTATCATCTTATCACTAAAGAAAATTCTGTATTCTATATACAGAATATTCTGTATTCAGTTAAGGTTTGGATAATCATGTTGTGATCAATTAATTTGGTTAATATGTCTTTGAGGACTGGGTATAAAATCTGAATGCAACAGGACTATGGGAAAGGCTTCAGGATTCAAAATTTCAGTCTGTATACAGTGTCTTTGACATTTTTTTCTCTCTAGGTTTGGAAAAATTTCCTCTTAATACAACCCCTGTGGCAAATCCTCATAGTTATCTGTTCAGCTGATCATGTATTACAATTCAGTTTATCCTTTCAAGTGGGATACAATAAATGAGATTTTCCACAGCTGAATTCTTAAATTGTCGTAAGCTGAACATGGCTGTAGTTTTTCTATTGATGATGCCACAAAAATGGTGAAAGTTGCATCACATCATACATCAATATACTGGGAAAGTAACCATCTGAAAGGATGGTAATGTACTAAATGTTACCCCTTTTTAAAAAACAGTTACATTATTTACTCCAGTGCTACAAAAATGAGGCAAAGACCAGAAACAGTTGTTAATTGTTTTGGGTGGAAGAAAAGCAAAGAAGCTGGAACAATTAAAGACAGTTAGGATTTGATTTCCTCCTAAAGAATGCGGAAAAGGTAATTAGCAGTATCAGGAAAAAAACACATTATTGTGGGTTGACCTTGGCCAGCCATCAGACCTCTACCCAGCCCTTCTCCCACTCCTCCTCAAAAGGACAGAGGGAGAAAATACGATGGAAAAGCTTGTGAGCGGAGGCAGGGAGATCTCTCACTAGTTACTGTCATGGGCAAAACAGACTCGACGAAAACTAATTTAATTTATTACCAGTTAAAAATAGAGTAGGATGGTGAGAAACAAAGACAAAACTAAAACACCTTCCCCTCTGCCCTGCTTCTTCCCCAGTTCACTTCACCCTTTTGTTCCTGACTCCTCTACTCCCACCATAAGTGACGAGTTTTCCCTCACTGCTGGGCAGTGTTTTGCCCTTCCTTACACAGGCTTTCCCAGAGGCACCGCCATCTTGGCTGTGGGGCCCAGCCGTGTCCTGTGGTGGGTGCCTTGGAACCAGCTGTGTCTGGTATGGGGCAGCCCTGGCCTTTCCTCATAGAAGCCACCCTGCAGTCCCCTGCCAGCACCCACTGCATACAAAAAAGGAATGTTGGAAGAAACAAAGAAAATGTAAACAAGAACTTTCAGTAGACACTGTAGAAGAAAGGAAGAAAAAGCAGGCAGAAAGAAACTGTGATGTTCATGTATATGGTTATTTAGAAGGGATGGCCAAAACACACTGCTTTGTTCTTGGTGTGGTTTCCATGGCAGGCTGCTGGAGTGCCTTCCTTCCAATTTTTAAAATGTTAGCTTTGAATGCAAAGTGCCGTGTTCATTTTTGGCAAAGGTTCAGAAAGACATTTTTAAAAAAAACTAGGGACTTTTATATTTCAAATGATTTGCAGGAAATCCAGCAGGGCTGAAGCCATGTTGGAAGCAGCATATGCTGTCATGGAGACCTTCACAAACTGGCGCCTCACAGAGCCTGCAGCTCTGCACCCTCCTGCCTGGTTCCTGGTGATTAAGTAGTAAAAGAATGAGTAGAAATGGTACTCAAATAAGTGCTTATCTAAATGCTAATATAATTTTGGGTGGGTCATTAGTTATAAAGCTTATGTCAGTGAATTCTGGCCTGTAAAGATTTAATCTCTATGGTTTTAAACAAAAAGCCCACTGCAGCCCTGGTGTTACAGGCAAACTGAGCTTGAGGGAAAGTGAAGCAATACAGATGAGAATCAGTGTTATGTGCACAAGCAGTAAGGAAAAAAAGGTAAAGTTGAAAAAGTAATCATAGAAACACAGGATGAGTCTTTTCAGTGGCCTTAAGTTGTGAAAAAACAGGCCCTTAGAGTTTCCTTAGAAATGTTATACATGTAGTGGCAGTAGCTGGTATAAATTTCTTTTACTGATCTCTTTTGTGCACAGGAAAGCAGGCTGAGATTACACTCAAGAGTTAGATATTATATCGTACAGATTTAGAAATTATGGAACAGCCAGGTGTAAAATTTAGACTTTTAGTGAATCTAAAAGGGTTGGATTCAGTTTGGAGATCTCCCTATCTGAAATTTCAGAAGCTGAATTGTCTACAAGGTTAATTCAGAGATCAGCAGTGAGTTTTACAATATCAAAGGCAGATTAACCAAAAGATTCATAGGTAGCTAGGTCCTAATTCTTTTGGTACTGTGGGAAATGGCCTGTATTATAATATCATCACAATCATAAATTATAAATACCTTTCTTCTACTGGCATTAGACAGAGACGTGGAACAAGAACCTTAAAGTCATATCAGAAGAGAATGGGAAAAAATCACTCTCTATCCCCATTTTTATTCATTCTTAGTGGTTTGGAGACTTTTTTCTTTGTTTTGTTTCACTTCTTCCCTCTCCAATTAACTTTTGGTGTTTACTGGGAAATTCGAGAAACCAAGGTAATTTATAATTAATTCTCTGTAATTCCTCTTTTGCAAACATCTCATGGATATCAGGTTCTAAGACTGGTGCTTTGCTTTCAGTCTAACATGCAGCAAGGTAAATGTTCCCTATCAAATTGGAAATGGGCTTAATCCCTACTTTTTTGTGGATGAAGGGTGTTAATTTTTTTTCCAGCTTGAAATTTTTCTCTTTGATGAATGGCCTATGCTACTTAAGAGCTATAGTAGCTCTAGACGAGGTGGAGTGCTGCATTGCTGCATTTCAGAACAGATTTTCTCTAACAGTGTTCCCTATTCAGAAAGAAAGAAATGGCTCTTGCAGAGTCACAGCAAAACAGAGTGAGGAGATGGGTTTAGTCAGAAAGAAAGTCTCCTGAGTGTGCGCTTTCCTACTGTACGTGACTAATTAAAATCCATTACTGCTTTCTGCTTTGCAAAAAGCAGTTGAGATTATTGGTTGTTTGTGGAAAAAGTTTGTAGAATATCATATTGAAAAGCAGTGATCTATTTGCAGCTAGATATTGAACACAAACATATCAGTGATATGTAACTGAGACTAACTGTGAATGTTCAAAATATTTGAAGGAAACTGAGCAAATTCTTAGGACACACACCCATAGTTGGCAGTGGTTTTAAGGCCTTAGATCCAAGTCCATATAGCAATTTGAATGCCTGTACAAAGAACTGGATGCCAAGTATTAAATGCCCCAAACTTTGTGGAGCAGCTGTGTGGTGCTTAGTTGCCAGATGGGATTAAACCACAACAAGCTGGGACTTCCAGTTGATATTTTAAATTGTTTTTTATTTAAAAACCTGGAACTATTTAAGCACTTCCATGTAATAAGAAGGTGTTTAAAGCTTGCAGTTTCTCAGTGAGACTGGAACTGACGAGACTGACATAGAGATGTGCTATTAGGTGCTAATGCAAAGCTGATCACCATTGCCAGGGAGTTGTATGACACAGCATGAGCACAAGTGCATTTGTGTCTCTAAAAAGGCATCCCAGCCTGGCCTAGACTGTGCCTTGTTATTATCCTACAGCCTGGGCAGCTCATCTGGTGTTACAGGACGAGTACTTTCTTGTTTGCCTCTGATGAGGTTGCCAGCAACACCAGAGCAGCCAGGCTGCGAGAGTGGGAAGAGCTTGATCTTAGGTAGGCCAAGAAGGGTTTTTAAAATACCTGCCTTGGGTTTATGGAAAACTCGTCACTGTAAAACCTTTCAAAAGAGCTGCCTGAGGCCAATACACTGGCAGTTTTAACAAAATGTTTCTGTCAAGAAATTGTCAGCTGTGTAAACACAGGCCAGCATTGCACAGGAGACACCATACTACAGCACGGTGAGAGCTCTGTTTATTTCGTATATCCCTTGGGGCTGACTTTTGTTGCAAGCGGATGATACTTTCATATCCATTGGAACCGCAAATTTTAATTCAGATGGTCTCTGTTGTGCTCTGATTATTTTATGAAGGGCCTTGCTTTCCAACTCCATGCTGGCATACTAATTTGATAGTTATTTCTTTTCTAATTTCTTAGTCTCAGACCTAATGTTTACACTCCCTCTAATTGTTTTTTATTATTACATTTACTGTTTTAAATTCTGGTTTCTCTCTGTACCTTAAGTAGCTTGCTGCCAGTGCAGCATCTTTGCTACACCACTGTGCACACAGTGTTCACTGTATGCATTTGCATAATGAGCTAATCTTTGTTGGCTGATTACTTTGTGGAAAGAATTGAACATTTAACTGATAATAATTGCAATCTATCAAACTGCACAGTCACCTCACAAATGATCACAGCGTGTTTGCTAAAACTTCTGCTGAATTTTATGAACTCTCACTCTCCATATTAGCACCTGACTAGAAACAGGTTTTACCTAACATATAACTCTGCCAGAAGAAAGCCTGTGATTTTATCAGATCAGTTGCTCTGAAATTAAAAAAGCAAGAGATTTCTCAAAAAAACCTCCATCCTGTTCTTTGCTAAAGGTAATGGTGTATCTTGATATAATGTTAGTTTGAGGCCGACAGAGAAAAGTATGTACTTTTTCAAGCTACTCTGTTAAATTTACTACCCTGCCTTTTTGTTCACTGAGTTTATAATTGCAAGGTTTTCTTTGCAAGGAGAATGCCTAATGCTTTAATTTATTCAGCCAGACTAAAAACCTCTAAGTTACGTATTAACTTAATGATCAAATCTAGACTAAATTCCTCAGTCTACCTTTTTGCAGGAAAGATTTCTTAAGTCTTAGCATGGCTTTCTGTATTCACAGATGAAACTTTCAAAGTTGAATTTGCAAACACTCTAATCTCATCTCAGTGAAATTATCACTGGGATTAAATAAAACAGAGATGTCAACATTGGCCTCTACTACATGACAGGGTGGCATGTTTTTCTGAAGTGACAAAGTGCAGCTAGGTTCCTTGGCCTTTGTAAGCAGCACATTCTTTTTGTGACTTTGATGTTTTCATAAACATAAACCATGAGACTGTTACTGTAATTCTAGGAATTCTTCATATCTTCCTGTCTTGTGTCCTGGAATGATTTGAAATTGCAGTAGAACTTGGTAGCACAAATACTAAGGAGGAGGCTCTTGAAGATCTTGCAGGAGCTCAGGTGAACAGGGACCAAGGGATTCTCCATGTTGTACAGTTGTGGATTTGCAGCAAGGAGAGCTTGTGATTTGCATCCCATTGCCCATGAGGAGCTGTGCGGAGTCAGGAACAAAACGCAACTCTGTCTTGACTGTCTGCTGGCAGAAGACCTTTGGAGATGTATATGTGGAGTTTCACATATTGCTCATACTTTTAAGTAACTAATGCTCAGTTAGAGACTGTATTTAGAGCATTCCCTCTGGGACAAGCTTCCAGACAGATTTCTGTTTGGAGCTATGATAACTTTTAAGCAGTAGCAGGCTGAGGAAAGCCTTGTGCGCAGAGCCCATGGCTGCACTCAGGGAAGCTGGAGAAAGGCTGATCCACAACACATATTGTGAGACCCCAAAACCACCATGAATTGAGTGTATTGTCAACAACATAGAATTTGGAAGTTCATGTACTCCTTTACAGTCACTGGTTTGAGTGCGCCCTTCTGTTTGAAGATCACAAACCCTTTAAAATGGATTCCTGATCTTATATTATTGCAGTCATTGTATAACTTTGCTATTGTTTTTTTTAAAAGTGTAAGTGGTGGAGATACAGGGACATTAGGGATAGACACTGGCAACTGGTAAATAGTGGAAGAAAAGGACAGTTCAGTACACAAGCTGAAGTAAAAACACTGTGAAAAGAAAATCTCCTGTGGGTCTTAGATGTGATTTTCCCAAAGGAGAACCTTTGCTGTATTGTAGGTGCTGAGCTTTTCTTTTTTGGTTAGAATAGAAGAGAACATGTGGCTTTTTCTAGTTTATTGCCCACTCATATCTTCTGAAAGGCTCCTTTGGAAGACGAGGTTCTGACATTTACCTTCTCTCCTCTTTAAAGTCAAACTGGCTGCTTACAATCCAGCCCATGCTATACCATGAGGTATGTTAATGTATTTCTTTAAATCTTTCAAATTCCTTCAATAGCTGAAATTTATAGTAGGAGTACATTCATGTGGGGGGAAAACAAACTATTCTTACGTTGGAGTTTTGACAGTTTCATCTTCTCTACTGTAACAAATGACAGTTTAACTGTGCTTGACACGAGGGGAGGAGAGATTTTTCCATGTGTGCGCTATTACTCATGTTACAGCTTGCAACCCTGATGGGGCTCCCACTTCCCATCCGAGCATCTAGAAAACAACCTCCACAGAATAAGAAGGTATCCTTCTGCTTTTTTAATGATATAAATCAGCTAGTGGAAGGATCTGGTAAGAATCAGAGTGCTGCAGACAGTGGGAGTATTTATCATAGGAGTAGAGATTATAGAAGATAGCAGGTTGTTAGGTCATTTCAGCTGCCTGTAAGAGCATGTCCTGGGAGTTCTTTATTACTCTTTTTCTCCAAGGTGTATTATATTTTAAGTAATTCTTTGTTATTTTGATGGGCAGTGCTGATGGAGTGGGGGACTATTTTTATGAGACACATTTAAGAGGGTTTCCCTGTCTGAAAAGAATCAGTGTGTTTTTGGGAAAAAATTTATGAAATTTGATGTAAAAATTTTGTTGTGACAAAATATTACATTATTAGTCACAATAGGGAATGAGTTAGCAGCTTGCAGGTAGAAGATGATGCTGATTTCCTCAGCATAGCATGTGAGTATTGCATGAAGTTCCCAAAAGCTGTTTGAAAATCTGACCTCCCAGATGAAAAGCAGCTGGCACTAAGCATAGCCATGGCTGTGGTCTGCAGCAGTGTTGCAGAATAAATCCCAAACAATGGTTGTTAAGTGCTGCACCGAGATTCTCCCGCTCCTGCAGTGCAGGGTGTTTTTGAATCTTCAAGTCTACTGCATGTTGAAGGTGAAGGCAATTATTGAGGATATAAAATTAATTTCTCTAAGGGAGAAAGCTGTTTGGCTCCAAGTGACTTGGCTGAAAATTCATAAAATGTCATTTTCATGGGAGTCTGAAAGGGTTGGGGTATCTAGAGGCCATGGCTTCCCCTCACCTCCAGGATCTGCACAAAATGAATTTTCTATGAGTATCTGAATGACTCCAAAGTGATTTAGACAGATGGTCTAACTGGCTTCACGAGTCCATAATTTCCCTCAGAAGGAATTCCTTGCCAAAATAGTATTTGTTCCAAACCTTGGTTACCTATTTTCTAGTAGGAGACTTTTCTTTGTGATTTAGAGCTGGAGAAAAGCAACATTATTACTAACCAGCAACCTGAATCAAAATGGGGAATAAGTTCTCTTGGACATGAAAGTTGTACCTAGAAGGTCCATGACACGAGTTATGACAGTATATGGCATTGTTCACAACACTGGGCTTTACAAACCAAGAAAAGATTGATCTGAAAAAAATACTTGTAATTTCCTTTGTAAGTGAAAATTGTGCTGCAGGACATAGTCTTGATAACTCTAGAAAATGTACCTTATCTAAGCCTTCAAGAATTTGGAGGGGAAGGAAGTTCAAATAGATTAATGCAAATATGACAAAATTGTCACAATTAGTTAAATAATTATATTCTCAGTGAATTTTTTCATCACTTTTACTGCTTCGCTTGATATTTCATCTTCTAGTCTAGAGAACAGCTGACAAATGGACTTTGTTATTAGGCTCTTTCCCCTTTCTATTAATGTCCATTTTGTCAATATGGTGAGACCTTCAGCCTCCCAGTTTTATTGGGAATATTGCTTTCTTTCAGCAGCCACCTTACCTGCAGCCATGGTGCAAAGGAGTTGCGGTGACTTATGAATGTCTGTATTAACTTAAAGCAACATTTGAAAAGTTGAGTCCATGTTAAAAGCAGCTAATTTCCACTTAATGGATAATCTGGTACCATGATAGGCTTTGAGTGGGAGCACAGGAAATACTGAGAACAGATGAAATCTTGAGAGAGTAAACGTCGATTTCTTTCAAATGGTTAATTTCCCTTGGAGTTTTTGGTTTTCTTGTGTTTGCTTCCTTAAAAATCTACCACAAAAATGCCTGCTTTCTACATTCATCATTCTAAGTGAATTTCATGTATTCTCCTTGTCTCATCCTATTTCTGAGCAGGAAGCTGACCTGATGAAATGTTAGTCAAGTGTCAGTTCCCAATTTAACCTCATCTAAACTGATTTTTCAAACCATGTTGATACCTTCCCATGCACCACTGCATTTGTATGTCAAGCTTTAAGACCTCTGTTTTTTTGTGATGAAGCAGAATCACAAAGCATTATGCTCAGGAGCTGTGGGGCTTTTTGAATTTACTGGTGGTTTGGTATCAGAGGAACATGGAAGGTGGTGTATACTCTGCTGAGCACACAGACTTTTTGAGACAGTTCTCATTAGGCGAAGTAATAAAAGTGGTACCTTATTCGTGATCTGAAATTAAAAGATTTATTCTGCTTTAGCTTCGATTTTGAACAAAAATGAAACCTGAAAGGACATGGTTTGTGTATCTGGATATAGCATTTTAAATGATTGGAAACAAGGTTGAATAATCTAGCTTTGAAGTAAGAGTCATTTCTCATACCTCTGTCTATTTGTGCGTGGTCAGTTAATAAATAAAATGCCAGAAAAGGTGTCATGAATATACTTCATTGATCTGCAGAAACAGTACAAAAATCACAGCTCTTCAAATGGAAACAAATGCTAGTTACTTCTTCTGACACAAATATAGTGTTATGTTTCAAACAAGTTTTGATTTTCTGTCTGCTCAAACTAGGTAAAATTGTGCTTACAGTTCTAGTCCAATGCGGTATATAGGTATATATTATAATTTGAAAGGAAAAGTGTGTGCTGTCATCACCATCTACTGTAAGTTACTCTATATAAATTCTTTTCTGTTCTACCTCAGATTTGTCCATCTCTAACTCCTTTGCTGAGTTTGAGGTATTTTTGCTTTTGTTGTTGTTGTTGTTGTTTTGTTTTTTGATTTGTTCAGTTTTGTTTTTGTTATGATTTACCTAAAATGCATCAAAGAGAGCATATCCCATTGGTACTAACTAACTTTTTTTTTTTTAATATATTTTAGGGACGTAAAGTTCAGGTATTACAGAGTTAACTCACCAAATAACTTGGGCCGTGGAACTTGGAATAAATTCTGTATTTTAGAATGGTATGTGTTCTAGAATAGCCTGTATCTCAAAAAATCAGACCTTGACTGAAAATATTGATCTGATCATTCACTATTTTAAAAGTAACTTTGTTCTACTGGATACTTATCTGCATTGTAAAATCACAACCTCTTCCAGCCTGTTTTGATAGCTCCTCAATCCAAGACCTCACACATTCTTGTTGGTGATGTGCTTTTCTTGTTTGTGGGATGGGAGATTAAAAAAGATTTGGCTAGATTAAAAAGATGTTATCAGAAATCTCTTATCCACAGAGGTAAACATAGCCAATGTGCAAATCAGCTAACGATTTAACCTAACTGTATGGCAGTTATTTATTATGACACTGATTGTAGCTACACTTGCTTACTTAAAGATCATCCAGTCCAACCCCCCTGCCATGGGCAGGGACACCTCCCACCAGACCAGGTTGCCCAAAGCCCTGTCCAACCTGGCCGTGAACACTTCCAGGGAGGGGGCGTCCACAACTTCCCTGGGCAACCTGTGCCAGTGTCTCACCACCCACATAGTGAAGAATTTCTTCCTAGTGTCTAATCTAAATCTATCCTCTTCCAGTTTAAAACCATTCTTTAATAGTCCCTGATGCTACAAATAGAGGAAACAGTCTATTTATTTCCAAATTAGGATTTCTTTCTTAGCCTCAACTCATTCTTTTCTCTGTTGTTGCAGTGTGGGATTCATTTGGATAGCAATCTTACTTGTCCTTTTATGACAAAATCCTTGATGTTGTAAACATGATGTTTGGCCCCTGTTGAGGTGTACAACCTGGCAGTTGGCTGTGTTAAAATGTGTGTATTCTAATTAGCATGCTTCACCAACTGACCCTGATCAATCTCCATCACTTACTTACTTCAGTCTTTACCTCTCCATCAGTTTTGTGGTCATCTGGAAATGTTCTGAGAGGGGGTTACGATCTCTCCAACATTGCTGGCTTTGTTGCAGTTCCTGTTGATGTGAGTACTGTTACGTGACCTTGTCCTGCCTGGTGTGTGGACAAGCCTGATGAAGCTGCCCACTTCCGTAGGAAATGCAGCCTAAAGTAATTGCTTTCAGTGGTTGGTTTTTAGTAATGATGTGCAATATTGTACCTTTTTTTCTCAAATTATGAGAAATTCCCAGTTTCCTTCCCTGGGAAGCTGCTACTCTAACTCAGCAGTAAGTGAAGGACCTGCTGTAAGCTGAGCATTGCTCTTAGCAGGGGCAGTGAACACGTGTATACTGAAACTCTACTGATGCCAAATCCATTCTTCTTGCCGTATTTCTTGCCGTCCTTGAAACATCATCCCTGTATCGAAAATGCAAATGATTGAACTGAGTACATGTTCACTACTACTATCTGAACAAGCTATAGAGGATGTTTCTCAAGCCAGAGGTGATGAAATGCAAAGATATTGGCAACAAAGTGTTGTAACTACTGTATGTTACAGGACACCTCAGCATTGCCTGTAGCCTGGCATTTTCCAGCTTCCTTCTGAATGCCAGCTCAGCAGTTTCTGCTTTTATTTTGTATTGTGATCTCTTGTCACTAATGATAACATGTTATACTGAAATTCAGCCTGTTTACTGGGATCTTTTAAGGTTACTCAATTTAGCTTCTCTTGAAATCAATGGAATATTGCTATGGATTAGCTAGAAGTTGCTTTAAGACAACACAAAATGGTTTAGAGAAGCTGAGACTGTTTATCTGTGGACCCAGTGGTTGTTTGAGATGGGAATCTTAAAACAGCAGAAAACAGTTTATTTAACTTTGTTCTATTTCTTTCCTACCAGCACTACAGTTTTTTTAACCTTCTGGTTGCTTCCGCTGCCAGTATTTTTCTTGTTCCATCAACACTACATACAATAATGAGGAATTTGTTTCCACCTGCAGAACTGCCATTTTTACAAAAGCAATTAAGCATTACTTGTATTTGTTTAGATAGATACTCAAAGTTTTCAGAATAACTTGGCAAAAGGTGCCATGGCAAACACGAACAGGTGAAAAATACTATTTGTAGTTTACTGATTTTTATCCCAAAAGGCTGAGTCATGCTGCAGAGACTGCTGAAGAAGGTGGCCTGGAGTCTGTGTGGCTTTTAGGGATAACACAGGTGTTTCTATTCAGCATGGAACCCTGGCTGATGGTTAGGGGAATGTGACAGGCAGAGGCAGCAGTGCTCAGCACCCTGCAGTGAGCATTGCTTCTGGGGGGGTTCATGTCTTCCTACAACTGGCTTCTCAGTTTTTCCAAGTTGAGTTTTGGCTTTTTTGTGTTTGTTTGTTTGTTTTGTTTTTGGATTTTTAAAATTATTTTTCTTTTCCCCATGTTTATTTTAAGTCATGTTTCGTTTTCCTCCGGTGCTTAGACTCTCACTGGGGTTTGGGAACATAAGACAGCTGAAAATGAGAGAGAAAAAGCCTGAGAGAGGGAAATTAAATCAAGATTAAAACAGAGGGGAAAGGCAGCTTGAAGAGGCAACCAGAAAAATACAAATAGATTTAGAGATAGAAAGTGCCTACATCTCAGTTTACTTTAGTTCCCTGGAAGAAAATGGAGAGCTGAGTGAAGGATAAAATTGATACATAGTCTTCAAAGCAGAGTTCATATACCATGGGAACTTCTGTTACTAAAATGATCATTTGTTTTCAGACTGTCCATCCATGCCATTGGTTTTGTGTTATCATTGTCCTGTTTCTGTAATAAGGCACAATGGAATTTTATGTTATTATCAAGTATTAAGATTTAGCATTTACAAAGAGTATTCATGCACTTAATGTTTTACAAATGTTCTCAAATTAATCATCTCAGCACCAACATGGGCTGTATCAAATTGTAGCTGTTTTGCAGACGGGGAAACTGCGAACTGAATTGCTGCAGGCAATGCAAGAAGTGCTTTTGTCCGTAGCAACAGTTGGTACTCGGGCTGTTTGCTTTATATTTGTATTCGATTCATCTTCCTGATTATTGGGTACTGTACCTCTTTGCATTGATTTGATGCAGTATTGATGAAAGCTGTTGATATTAAGGGTTGGCTCTGCAGTGCCTCCCTCTGCTTTGTCAGGGGATGAGGAATACAAAGTGGCAGCTCGTTAGATGGCAAGAGTCCCTGGGTTACTCAAGTCCCTAGCACAAGAACTCATTTTCCTCACAAATATCTGCTGCCGATAAAGGTACTGATGACTTTGTAACTGGTAGCTTAATAACCATCAGCAACGGTCTCTTTAAAAATGTTTAGAATTTCTAGAAACACATATATATTAGTTTTCTAGTGTTATTCACTATCTGGTAGTTTGTCATTTGGTTATTTTGAGACATATGCCAAAAAATTTTTCTTTTTAATAAAGGCTGTTATTAAGGTTAAAAGAACAGATTTTTTTATAGGAGTCTTAGCATTCTTTGATCCTGGTGTCAGGCAAATAGTTGGTTCCATCAGTTGTCATATTCATCGTACTTGCCAGACTCTTTCATTAACGTAGGTGAGCCAACACAGTTCACAGAAGTCCAACAATATTTAAAAACTATTTTTTTTACTAGACAAGAAAAAAGCTAAACCAATGAACTTATGAAATGCACAGTCAGGAAAATAGAAATTACTGGCAAAACCTTTGACAGTGCTGCTCACTCTTAGGTTGCATATAATTACAGAAATTTCACTGCAGGTTCTAATGTATCATCTAATTTGAATTTGTGTATGTGCTCACACATTTGTTTCATCTAGTGAAGTTGTTTTTCAAGAACTTTGCAGTAGAGTTTAGTTTGTCTCATGGGGAAGTGTGGCAATGATACTGGATAATCAACATTTGTGATTTCTGTTGGACTGGTATTATATCATAAATTCTAATCAAATTATTTTGAGATTCCAGACATTCTGTAAAGAAAAGGTTATTGCAGGTTTTGATAAAACAGTGTTTTCCCTAGCTCTTTAACCAAATCAAGAACTACTTAATGCTCAACTTTCACTAAGTAACATGATCTGGTAATGTTGCCTGCATAGCTAGGATGCATTTGGGGAATTTATACTTAGTTATTAAACTAGCTGTAGCAGGGACTTGTCCAATTATGCCGGATACTTACACTTCACAGTGTAAGAATACAGATGATAAGTAATATTTTGCTAGATAAGCTAAATCTCGTTTCACTTTATTAAGCAATGCCATTGGAAACACTGAAGAACTCAGGGTCTGGTACTGCAAGGTACAGGGCAATTTACCAATTTTCTATGCAAAATAATTACCAAGACCAAAAATCTCTTTATCGACAACTGCCCAAACAGGGCATTTCATTCTAAATTGAAGCAGTGTAACTATTACTTTGGCTGAAATCCTAAGAAAGGATAGATCTTATAAAAAAGATACATTTAGTATTTGCTTTTTAGAAACTCTGGGTAATTGAAGAGGGAAGCACGAATTTCAAGACACTTCAGAATTATTCATGCAAATTTACTCAGGGAAAATTAGTATCTCTGGGTGATAACAGGTTTATTGGCCAAGACTAAGTGAAAAATAATCTTGTTTTCAAAAAGCTGTTTAAGAACTTGATGACACTAGAGAATCTCTTATACTCTTAAAGTAAGTAATAACCTAGTGTTTTCTGTTTTGCATGGAGTAGAACTTTAACTTCATCCAACTGCAAAGCTGACTTAGATGCTGTCACTGAACTTGCTATTAGTGAGAGACACTATGTTCAAACACAGGATCTTAAGACCTCAAATGAAATTTTCATGGAAAGACTGTAAATCCAGGTGCCGGGTAAGTCTTGATCAAGGCTGGGCAAGATGAAGGCTCAGTTGTGTTAGATCTGAGTTTCTGAGAGATTTTTTTAAAAGAACATGGTTTGCAGAAATGTATTAATAAAGGGCACATGTAGGGGGAGAAGCAGGGGGAGGGTGTCTAGAGACGAAGCCTTCTAAGCAAAATCTCCATTGAAGCCATTACTTCCTTTCTTCCATTAAGTCAACTTTCATCTAAGATTTGCCTACTGACTGCAATACTTCTGAAAATAGACTGCTTGCCACCTCTAAGATAGGAAGAGAAAATGACAGTGACTGCCTAAGCCACTGTTAGTAAGCCAACTCAAAATACAGGAGTAGGATTCCTAGGTGTGATTCTTCACAGCACCCAAAAGGAGCTACGCACCAGTTTTAGAACCTATCCAGAGGTCCCTTGGCCTTTTAATGTAAAACTTTATTAGGCACCATGAAATTCTTAATAGATGATCTAGAGAAAGACAACATCTATGAAGTAATTACAAAATGACAAACCCAGCCTTCAGACCAAAGTCTGAAGTCTAGTTTTCCTGTCTGAATGAAACCAGAATCTTTAAAAATAATCATTTTCCAGAGCTAGGAGAAGCAGGCCACTTAAGGACTTCTCATTCACTTATGCAGACAGAGAGTGCACATTACAAATATGACATAAATTGATTTATTTTTTAAAAAAAGATAGGGACATCAGGATTTTTTCATTTCCTTATATTTGAACACATGATTTTCTCAACCTTATCCACAAAGTCAGAACAGCTGTGTACCAGTAATTCATTGACATTTCATACATAAGCATACACACTAGCAGTTGTTTCTAAGAAAAATCACTTTACCAGATCCTAGCAAAATATGAAGCTTTCAGGACAGTGCTACAAGGAGATGACTTGGAAAACAGGTTCAAGGGGCTTCATAAAGAAGATTTAATGTTCTAAGGAAGACATTTCTGCATCCTACAGGTGGGTTCTGAAGCTGCCTTCTGCTCACTGCTTCATTAAGCTGTGTATATAGTCTGCCTGGGAAAATGTGGTATTTTAGGTCATCAAACTCAGAGTAAGTCCTTTTGCAAAAACTATATTCTGAAAAACCTCCTTATTTATTTAACAGTATGTACATTTACACAGCCTAAATTATTTTAGGTGAGATTAATAAATAAATCAATCAGCATCCTTTTAAAGGATGTAATCAAATCTGGAAAATAAAGAGCTTGTTTGTTTCATCTATGTATCCTGTACTCTTATGTTCCTCATGTCTTTCAGCAGCATAGGTCTGTAGATCTCCTCCAAGCTTTTCATGTATTCTAAATAACCACTCACTCGAAATCCATGGAGTGCTTCTTCCTGCACAAGTACACACAGAAAAATTTTATTAGCTAGGAAAAAAAGATGCACAACTCAAATCTAATGAATTCCAAGCTTCTAAAGATAGCTCATTTTGTTCTACTGTCACAGCCTGGGTGTTTAAAATACACACATTTCACTACATTTAGAAATAAAGAATTGGTAGTATTTGCTTCCAGACAGTTCTTTCTAATTACAGTTTTGGTAGCAGTTTTTTCAGGTGGATGTTGTTCATCGCATTTTTGGAGAACATGCCATATGAAGATTTTTAAGGAAAACAAAGTCAGCTTTAAAAAGGCAAAGACCAGTATTAAAATATTATTTTAAAAGATTTCTATACCAGCCCACAGAATGCTAAAAGTTAGTTAGTGTGGCTTTAATATCCAACTAGATTCTCAATAAAACCAGAAGAGTAACAGTAGATACTTTTAAAATCTATGATAAAGATCTTTTTGAAGTGCTTAAGTAAAAACAGAATAAACACTTCTGCATCACCACAAATGATTAATTCTTACAGATTCCAAAACACAGAGTAGAAGAAGGAGCCCTCAGGAAAAAGAAATTAATTGGCTGTGTTCCTTCTTGTGGCAAGTATATTAAAGAGAGAGGGAGGATGCACTGCAGAAGGCAGGATCATGAAGAACCATCTAGCTAAAATGGGTGAACTTGTTGCTGCTCTAAACTGGAACAACTTGTGTGCCCACCATCTACTAAGCACTATTACCACTGTTGGCAGCACGTTGTGCAAAAAGCTCTCTGGAGCCAGACAGTCCTTGTGGGCACATGTTGTCACTGCTGGTGTACTGACTGGGCAACTCTGTTTAGGAGAATTCTCCTGAGAGTATCTACTCAGGCGTGAAGGCTGCACTTCAGCATCTCAACAGGAATTTGAGAAGGTCTTTATATTTCTCCTTCCCTACTCATAAATAAAAGCAAAGGTACAAAGGTTGGTCTTCATGCACTGTGAGAAGGTTGACTACAGTGGAAAACTGACCCCAGTAGAGAATGGTAGTAGGTAATTAACTCTTCTTTTTTTTTTTTTCCTTAAAAAATTTTTTCTTAAAAAAAAGATATTTTTTTTTCTTAAAAAAAAAAAGGCAGTCAAAATCTATATTGATTAAATGTGTGCACATATTAAAGCACTGGTCAGCAACTTAGTTGTCAGTAATGTGGCCCATACTCACAGAAAACAGAAAGTAGCTAAATGATTCCTAGAAGAGACTGATGTACTGGCCTATGTGTGCTATTACAAGAAGTCACAAATCCTCTAGCCCCAGTCTCTATTTTATCCAAATGAAATCAGTGAAACCAAGATAGCCAAGATGGGTTTACTGAGGTGGCAGGTTACAGTGTTCTTGGCTCACATGTGGAAATTACAAAGCTAAGCACCTTCATCTTTCCATGACAGGATTAATAAAAGACCAAACAATAAATTTAAAATTCAGATAATGCCAAAACTTCAGGACATCTCAAAGGGATCATAACTGTAAGTAACCCATCTCAGACAAAAGAAAGAACCAGAAAAAGGGAAAAAGTGTTCATGGACAATTTGTTACTTCTACTTTCCTCTTGGCACGGAAAAAAGGTAAATTATAGAGTAACAGAAGATGATCTCTTTCACAGGTGGTCATTTTTTTACCTCTAGAAGGATACATTGAAAGGGTGAATGTTTTACTTAGTTTAAGTGCTAAGCAGAATGTCATCTGAACTGACAGCAAAGTTGTCTCCAACTTCTTTTTTCATGTGCAAATGAAAATATATATTTCACAAAAAAATATTTGGTTTAAATTTTAATAGCTAGCTGGAACTATTTATTAGATAATACCAACAAAGTTGTAATGCTGTCAAATCATCATCTTTTCATGACAGATATAAAGCATGTTAGAAGCTTAAAAACAGAAAGTACTGCTGGTTATTGGAAGGAAAATAGCAGGACATGTTCATATAGCAAATGACTATTGCTAGTATGAAGTTCAAGAGGTGACATCACACTAAAAAAAATGTAAAATGAATATTCAAAGGTTGTAGGTGTGTTCATTTTTTTCTTAACAGTAATCCAAATTTGTGAATCTTGTGCTGAGAAACAGGCTAAATCATAAAACTGAATCTGGGTATTTCAATAAAAAGGCAACTGACTAATACCTTCACAAGTATTAAACCCGGGTAACCTCACGTGAAGCCCATAATATAGCGGAAATTGAATTAATACAGTGATACAATTTTTTTTTTAGCTTAATTAAGAACTGTCAAAAGCAAGAGTACAGTTTATGTATGCTATTAATTCCTCCTTTTCTGTAGCAGTCAGTCAATGAATTGTAAATACTCCAGTAGTGCAGTAACATAGAGTATTTCTCGTTAATTTAATAGTACCATGTCAAATCTTTGGCCTGTTTAAACTGTAGGGGACAACATACAAATACTCTCTTCTATAATTTACACAGTCTATCCCAATAATGACATCAAGATGAAGTAGTTTTTAAGCTACATTTACCAAAACCAGGTGAAGCAATTAACTCAGACTGGGTACCAAATGTGTTCGAGAAAAATGATTGAGTTGATATATTATTCATATTTAAGAATATATAAGTTGCATGCAAACTTGTCAGAAATCTATTGTTGTAGAACACACTAAGATGCAGACATACAGCTCTGGAGAAAAAAAAAATTAAAAAAAGACTAGAGAAAAAAAAAGCAAAAATTTCTCTGGGAATAAGAGTCAAATATTTGTATCTATTAATGACTGCATCCATAGCTAAGCATCCTGTAAAAAGAATCCAATACCCAAATGTAATTCATAATATGGCAAACTGTGTGGGTGGTTGTATAGTAACTAGCATCTGTTCAAAGTAACAGCTCACTGAGCTTTGTTCCACATTTCTTGAAGCTCCCCTAGGAGACCCCTGTGTAAACCCACCTTTCTGAAGAACATCTAACCTAATAAGATTGGGGCCATATGGAGAGAACTGAAGCAAATGTCTTCATGACTTAATTTGGCTATTTGCTTTGCTCACAAAGGGAACTGATCAGGACAAAATGCTGGAAAGCTATTATCTGGAAAATAGTATGCCACAGTTTCCTGCCTGGAAGTAAATAAAAGTATTACTTCGCTCACTTAAAATCAGTAAGTGAAATTCAGTAAGAGCTTCAGATTAAGTAACGTATATAGTGTCAGTATTGAGAGCTTTGCTTTCCTTCAGCAATTGAAAAACTAAAAAATAAACCCTTACTTTAAGAAAAACTTGGAGATCTTGGGCTTCGGTGTGCTTCAGGATATCTTGCTGCAGGTGTCTGAACAGTGAAATACACATATATACTTGATAATCGGGGCCAAGAAAAATGCATATAGCAATGTAGTGGCAAATCTCACTCCAGTCCATGTAATTCCAGAAACACTGAGTTATCCATTGCAGGCAAATCTAGATGAGAATGAAATTATATATAATTAAATTGCTGTAGACATTCAGTCATAATTGATCAGCTTTCTCTCTTTTCTATACTACAGACTTTTTTCCTATAATATTACCTTACTTATGAAAATAAAAGGGATAAAGTACAAAATGAATGAAGAATCACCATTTTTTAAATCACAGCTTCTGAATTGACTTCCAGTGAGTTCTGCTAGACCTAACACCCTGCATCCATGCATCTCACTTATCTAAGTATATTCTGGCAACTCCTGAGGCTGAGACATAAAACCCAAAGTCCAATGAAAGCAAAGGCGATTCTTTCAAGATTTTTTAATAATGTGGCCTGAAGGGTAATGAGTGATCAAAGTGTGTTTAATGTGGATCTTCCTTCAAATTGAAGCAGTTCTTTACCTTATAAATGAAGGCTAGGCCCTTTCCTGAGACACGTTTTCATTTAAGGAAGTGGGTATGGAACACACTTAGCGACTCCTTCTTCCAGTTCTAATCACAATGTGTTAAGATGTGTACAGCATTTAGTTCTAGACCACAAATCTGCTAATCAGTCCTTAAAGTGTTTAAAAATATGCAGCAGCAGAAGTACCAAGATTCTAATTAGATGACAGCAGCCATACTCTGGCATTAAATCTGTTTTCAGGTATTTATTGATGCACACAAGCACTTAAATACATCAGAGTTGTTTTCACAGTTCAGGGTTTGTTTGTTTTTAATCCTGCAGTAGAACTGCAAAATTACACATAAGATACAGTGACACCCACCAGTGGCATTCCAGTAACACATAAAGAAAACAAAAAATAAAAAAAACCAAAATAATCCCCAAACAAAAAATCTTGTCATGTCAGCAGCTTAGAATACTAACTAGTCTACTATGAACTGAGTGCAAACAATTGGAAAAATCATACAGCATAAGTTACAAAAGAATGGTTAAGGAAGGAGCGACTGTGTTTACCCACCCTAGAACTGGAATTTAATTATAAGCACCTCACTCCACTGCTGAGATGAAGTCCCTCATCTGCCAAACTTCTCTGCTCAAAGACCAAATCCCAAGCTGACTATTTTAAGCATTTGTCTGCATTAAGAAGTGTCTTAAGATGCAAATCTTGTGGTTAAAAGGAATTTTGATGGCATAAGATGAAAAATACTTTTCTTGCCTTGGAAGGGCAATAAGCTTTCTTACTATGATGAGGGGTCTTTTGCATTAGCAGTCTAAGTCATTACTGCATGAAGCTGTTTATGCTTTATCATGACTGTAGTCCTTACAAGCAATGATCCATACATAGTATTTCATGTTATCAAGCAACTGCAGTAAATAAAATCAAAGCTAACATTATGGATAAATATTCTTTTTTAGTAACATCTCTCTAATATAGAAGAATAGTGCATTACTTGATTGTAATAGTTATGGTAGCCTATGTAAAACTAATTCTGCTCTAATATCACCCAAACTGCTTCCTTTTATACACCTATCCCAAATTAATCATTTCCCTCCTATGGAAAATTTAGAAAAACATTCAAGGGAATAAGATATTCTATTTAATGTTAATGATAAATCGGAGGTTTTAGTATATATTATTTTTATTGAGTTTTCTGCATGAACACATAGTGGAAGGTCATCAGCTGCATTACACTGTCAATACTCTACCGAAATCAGATACTTTCTATTTTCAGATGCTCTAAGTCACTATGCACTCAATACTACCCCTCGCCCCCAGTTTCCTAACAACCACACAAGTGTTGTATAGAAAAAAACCACAGTAGTTCCTGAATATCCCTGATTTTGTGGATTTAAGTCAAAAAGTTGATGATACTTTGATACGTTTTCATCAATTACCTGGGATGGAGTGAAACCAGACATGTGGAAGGCTGAAAAGACAAGTGGCAACTCAGCTTTCAGCAGCATTTCAATGTGGTGAGCACTGCAAAAATAGACTGGATGGATGCCAGACTCCACTGTGGTAATAGGCAGGTGCATCTGATTAACAATAACATCATCAACAACAACAACAACAACACTGAGGAAAATAATTACAGCCTACAAAAACGTGTTATTTTAAAATACTTTGCTGAGAACAATATATAAAAAGGTACACATTTACCAGTAAAATAAGTAATCTCAGTTATTTTAGAGACAGGAATAGAATAAACAAAAAAGCTGATGGAAAAGCATCAGGAAAAACATGTACCTAACTAAAGAAAATTAAAAGTTAGAAACTATTAAATATCTCCTGACTATTCCTTCGCATTAGCAATCTAGTTCTCTATTGCATGTAGGCTTTAATAGTCAAAGTAAGGATGGAGAAACAATTATTATTTTAAACAAAAGAACAGAAGAAAAAAAAATACTAATTTCTGTTGGATTCCCCCCCCCCCTTTAACTGGTGGACAGAGTGGAACTTCTATGGTATTTTAAGTTGTTTGCTGCATGCAAGTTTCTTTGCAGCATACGTGGCTGGAATGAGTGAAACTATTTTGTGCAGCAAAAGAAACAGAGGATTCATCAGCATAGAAAGCTCTGCATATCAGTGCTTGGGTTCTAGGTAATGAGTCCTCGGTTTTTGTGCTAAAAGCTCAAAGTACATCCTTTGCCATTTTCCTCCTTCCTGAGGTAGGCAGCACCATAATCTAATGGCTGAATAAGTCCTCGTACATGTTTTGACATGAATTTAATTTTAGTTTATGTTGTGGAAGTTATATAAATAGTACAATTGAGTTTTCTCTTTGTGTTTTTAAGATAGATTATAAAAGAGAAATCATTTGTGTATTGAGAATGTACATTAGCACTGCAGCAACCTGCCTGCAATGCTGACTAGTTCTTGTATGGAAGATAACATGGAAGTTCTCAGCACTGACTGTGTTCAGCACAACTATGTTCACACAGTGGAGCAATATTTCATTGTGCTGGAGCAACCTCAGGGCCAGGTTCACTGCTATGGGTGGACCAACACGGTCATTTCTGGTGAAAAGAGAGACCAGTTCATATTAATACAGAGGCTTGCATGTAGAAGAGGTATGGGATCTAATCCGTGCTTCTTACGCCTCAGAGTTCTCTAGTAAAGACTACAGTTGTTTACATTCAAAACATTCAAGACAATGTGACAATGTACAATGTCAATCTGAGAGGGTTTTATTTTAAATAGATGAAATCATATCTAATAGAGGTGAAAATTAATCACAGAATATTAGGAGTTGGAAAGGACCTCGAAAGATCATCCAGTCCAACCCCCCTGCCAGAGCAGGATCACCTAGACTAGGTCACACAGTAAATTATGTTTCTTATACTACAAACATGATCCAAAATACTAATCATTTAAAACTGCCAAGCATTCAGTATTTACATATTTAGTAAATTTTAAAACTGATACTTTTACTAAAAAAAAAAAAAAATCAAAAGGATGGACTTGTACACTGTAATAATGAAAAAAAAACCCACAGCCTTCACACAGAATTTAATGCCACTAATGAAGTTTGTTTTACTGCCAGCTTTAAAATTTAATAACATTGCCTTTACTATCAGTCCACCTGTTATTTCCTTATTTTTAAACAACTATTTGAGCAGATGTCAAATCTATATTTTTCGAGGTCAAGCGTTGAGTTAGAGGGCTTTAATGTAAACTTAATGCAGTAAAAAAGCCCACCCAAAAGTGAAGGAAGTGAAAAAGACTCCTATAGAAGTCTTCAAAGTTGCCTTTCAGAAAGTAATAACTTTTAAATTCTTACAGATATATGCAGCCTTGGTATCCAGAGAAATGCTGAAACAAGAAGACGTGAAAATCGCTGAAGAAACATCAGTGTCTTCTCCCTGTCCCCTGACATTATGAGGAAGACAGAAGACGCAAACCAGTCGTAGCCAGCATAGCGCTCTTGCAAGCAGCCTGTGGGAGTAGGTTAAGGAACTCGGGCACAGATCTCCCCACTCCTGCCCTCCTCCCCAGGTCCATGCATGCAGAGGCAAGTTAGATATGTTGGATGTTAGACATGGGACAAGGTGAATGGAGTTGCACAGAAGGCAGCTTCTTGGGGCACAGCTGCCTCTGGAACTGAGTTAAAAGAAATCATGTAAACTATTTTCCCTATACAGTAATTTTTTCCTAGTCCATGTGTATATTCTGACTAATATACCTGAAGTGTATTTTAATAGTGATATATAAGGCTAATACCTGAGACTATAGAAAAGATTGTTGGAAAGGGTTACCTATTTTATAAAAAAAAAAAAGTTACATAGTAGATTTAAAAGGGTCAGCAAATATTCCCATTGACCAAGTTCCAGCCACACACCATTACATGGGCAACACCATTAACACTGTTGGTATTGTGGGTGTACTACAAATACTCATTAATGCTCAAAGGTGCATTGCTGCAGACACTCTGTCACATACAGAAAGATGTGATCCTACTCCAAAACAGTTAATGACGAAAAGGAGTGAGACTTACAATTTTAACAAAGTATGAGAACAAAAGGGTGAAGATTTTCTTGAGGGCATTGGGTGTACATTTTAACTTAAGAAAAGTTCAAAGTAAAAGTGCTGGTTGTTTTTGTTGTTTTTTTTTCTGTTTGTTTGTTTGTTTTCTTTCAGTACATATTACACATCTACACCACCATCAAAAGCCCAAACTGAGAGTTCCAATTCCACTACCATTTTTAGGCAATATATTTTATGTCATAAAGAAAGGATACAAAGTGGGGATACCAGAATACTTTGCTGTTGTTTCAGAAATTTCTCAATATTTGCTAACACGAAGCACAATCCATTTTCAGCATCTTCTTTTAGCAGGTTTAGATATTTTCCATATCTAGCACAAGAAGTTAAAAAACAACTGTTTAAAGGTTAAATATTTTTTTAAATTCCTAAAAAGCAGGAACTCGTATTTAATAGGCCTGTGAAAGTTAAGCTGTCATAGCGTTGTTCATCACAAACACTATGTTGCAGATATACACATAAATGGTTTAATAAAACCTATTAAGCTTTATCTAAGAAGGATACACACCAAACATTTGCTACTTAGCGTTACAATTCCTCACTTAAATTCGTTTTAGTTCAGAGACTGTGCTGGGGAAAAATTCTTAACACACATGACTCATTTTCTTCACGCAGATTATTTAGAATTCTATCCAAGTATGTTGTATGTGTAATTATTAGCATCAGAATTCAAATATTAATGCTAAAGATAACAATCTCTGGAAGTGCAGACACATTAGCTTTTCCTTCATCAATGCTCTGTAAATTACCAGTCAAATAAAATGTGTAAATGGCACATAACTAAGCTTAGCTAAACAGCCATTTAGAGAAGTAATGTGAGGGAAAAAAGACACATAACTCAGGATAATGTAATTTTACAGTAAATATTACTAACAAGTTACAATTAGCCTTTAAAACAATAAAGGATAATAACCTATATAATCTGTAAAGATAATTTAATTACATACCAATACCTTATTCATTTGCACAGTTAGAATTCATTTTCTTAAAGGTGATCTTTAGATTTAAATGGTATCAAGCACTAAGTTGATGGATTAAATATCATTAAAGTTATTCCATGAAAATCAAACAAATTCTAGAAATACACTAGGGAAATATTTTAATACCGTGTACCTGACTGTCATTTCAACACCAAGCTGCTGCACAGATGAAAGGCTTTCATTCTTCACATCTGCATCCGTGGCTGAAACAAAGGAAAAATATAATAAAGCATAATGTTTTATATTATATTAACTGAATACTAATGTAAAGCTTCCTTCATGCATGAATACCAGTTTTGCAGAACTGTTTCTTACTTGAAATGACTAATGGCTAATTCAATTCAGGCCCAGCAAAGCCATATTTAATGGCAGAGGAGAAGCAATCAGCATAACAACCTCTAAGCCACAAGGAAGCCCTGTCTCCATTTTGAGGTGGCTCCTCCTGCAGATGGCAATGCAGGAGATGGTCTCCCAGTCCAGCCAGGGTGTAATTAGGAATAGCTGTATCACAGCCCACAGTCTGAAGTAAACTTCAAGTAAGATTTGTGTTACTGTTTATAATTAAACACTGTAACTGCATAGTGGTTTATCAGATATTTTTCCTTCTCTTATCTTGAAAATGATAACAACCCAAACTAATTTGATTTTTCCATATTTCAAATTTTATAATAGACTGAAATCCTGAGGGATTCCACAGCAGATGGATGACTGTGTTATTCTAATTACAGCTACCTACGGGTTTAGAATGCTGTCATTTTTTAAGATAATCAATTTCTCATTTCAAGAAACATGATAAACACTGAATATCTATGCATTGTACTGAATCCACTTTCATGAAAATTGTGGCTTCTCCTCATGAAAATTAATCAACTATTAGAAACTGCTTTTCAGTTCCTCAGACTCAAATTTATTCAAGAGAATGGTGGACACATGCAATCACCAAGTGCATGTTTGGCTTACTTAGATGCACAGCTAGAAAGATGCACCTGGAATAGTTTACCTTCTAACAACTCATTAGCTTTACCTAATTCAGAAAAATGTCTCCACTGTAACAGCGGTTTTAGGATTTAGCTTTGATCGCTGTTACACATAAGAATATGGAAAAGATACTGTGAAATAACATGGCATTCAATAATTAACTGTTCCCCTTGGAGAAATTCCAACCCTTCATACAGATTAGCAGAAAATCCTGGGAAATGTATACAAATCTGATCAATCACTATTCAATCAGTTTGAAACCTAATTTTAAGTAAGTAAGATCTGATAAAGATTTGAGTGTGCTTTTTTTGTCCCTTCTCTACAAACATAGGAAGCAAAATACAGGCTTAGGTTCTCAAGGAGCATTCCCTATCTTCATAGGAATGTCACACTGGTTTATGATGTAAATAAGAACCTTTAATGAGTGTAAATTTAGCTGAAAGCCTGATTCTTACAGTTAAGCCCTTTTACTGTTCCAGAGTGGAGTAAGCTCATAGATTCAATTTTAGAGCTAGATTTTTGTTTCATGTCAATCAGCATGAATTTATTGGTCTAAACAAGTTTCCCTGGACAACCTATCTAAAAAAGGTGCTATGAAATTTTAGTAACTATTTTCCTATAAAACTTAAAATAAACCCTTGAGAAAAATACACTGTCTAAGCAACACCCTTTCCTGGACTGGAGAACTCTTCACAAAAAGCGTGTGTGATAATAGTGTTGCTGACAAGGAAAGAAAGCATTAAGACAACGCCGACCCTTTGCCTACATTGCACACCAGTTTCTTAACACCAGACTACTGACTGTCCTTGAGAAGGCTTCTCTCTTTCTGAAATCCAAGTTTTGTCTTCATTAAAGCACATGGAATAACAAAAGCATTTGCAAATGAAAATTGTTCGTCAGCCAATTCTTTAAGTTTTGGAACTTTTATTTCAGAAATGAACAGGCAAAATTTATGTCCAATAGTGTCTGTATAAGACTGAATGAAAAAAATATTCAGAAAATGCAAAAAAAGGAATGTCACAGCCTGAGCTGGTTTATTATGGAAATTAAAAAAATCTATCAAGCTCAAGAAAATCAAGAATTGAAGCTTTCACTATGTTATCTTTGTTTCTGTACCTATTTGGGATTTTCTGTTCTAAAAAATAGATTTAATGTATGCAATTGCCAGAGGATATGGATATACCTGGTGTTTCTTCAAAGTTGGCATTACATTTTAGACAAATAACATAGTATTGTTGCTACCTCCACCTTATCAATGACGTATGGTGAAATCACACATCAATGAAGCAGAATATCCAGGTTCAACCTTCCTGAAAGTGTTTTAAATTATAGCTTTGAACATAAGGTTGACATGACTGGATTGAAACTAAGGTGCTCGACATCTAAGTGAACAGAGAATGGACTACAGCTTCCCTTCATTAGAGTCCTCCCACACTGGATGGAAGCACTCAGCCATTATCCTTAACAAACAGCAGGACGCTGCCTTTGCTGGGCAAGGAATCCACTTGAAAGTTGCACCATGAGATGTCTGCTCCTCCTCTAGTTAGTTTCTGCCTTATTCAAAGCAAGCTGGCTTTCCTGTTTTTCTAACAGTTAGGTCTGTGGGCTATACTGTTCTCCAAAGAAATGTGAGATAGATGTTCCCTCAAATAGACAAAGAAATTACACCTGGGCTGTCCATATCATTGGAGAATACGTGATACTTCGAACTATGACCTAAACAGAGATGTACAGAGAGGAGCAAGAGGGGCAGTCTAGGCGTCAAATAAATTATTTATCTCATGAATACATTATGTGGGCTTTTAAAGGAATCATCTAAATCATAAATTGAATTGGAAAGCGTCAGAAATATGTAAAGAGCAAGTCTTATGAGTCCATGAAAATATTTTTGCTGCCCGTTACGCCTCCTGAGAAGTTGAAAAATAAATGACAAACTAACGCAGGACAACACAAAGCCCTTTAGGGATATTTTAAGGTAAAATAAAATAGTGACAGAAAGAACTGTCACTTCAGCAAGTCTCTTCATTAAGCAGAGAGAGACATTCTCAAATAAAATTAAGAATATTCCGCTAGCAAGCTTTCAGAAGGTAAAGGCCACTACATAAAAGAAAGAGGGTTTTATGCTTTGAAACTTCAAAGGCAAAGCTGAAGTCTCCAAGGACACCGTATTTGCATCCTATGGATGCAACAATAAAACAGCAGTATAAATAACAGACTCTCCCGAAAGCAGGCTTGGTTCTCCAGAGTTAGTGGCAGAGTAAGTAGTCTAAATGAATGAACTACAACCTAAAAGAACAGTCCTGGACAGATAGTAAAGAATGAAAATGCATTTTCTGGCAGATATTAACAATGCTTCTAAATATTCTAATATTGCAAGTGCTTTAAAATATTAAAATGTATTACTTTATACTCAGAATAAATTAACTTTATCGTTCATCCTTTATTCTTGGCTCTCAGCACGACATCTGTACAAAACTAACACTCATTGCTCTGCCAACAATAGCAGTTTTTTAATACACATCCTTTAATGAAATATCAATTGCATACCATTGGGTTTATTATATATTATGGGGCTTTTGAAAGGTAAGCTGATGCTTACACCATCTTAAATGTTTATGCCACCAGTTTTGTAAATCATTCTTTAATAGCTGTCAACAAATACTTTGACTCATACCCTCACCTGTTCTGCATTTCCATCTTTCCATTACTCAGCCACAAAGATGATTGAGGGAGTGGAGCATCTCCCTTATGAGAAGCAGCTGAGGGAGCTGGGTCTCTTTAGCTTGGAGAAGAGGAGACTGAGGGGTGACCTCATTAAAGTTTATAAATTTGTAAAGGGCGAGTGACAGGAGGAAGGAGCCAGGCTCTTCTCTCTGATGTCAAATGATAGGACAAGTGGAAATGGGAGCAAGCTGGAGCATAGGAGGTTCAACCTGAACATAAGGAAAAACTTTTTTTACTGTGTTACAGAACACTGAACAGGCTGCCCAGAGAGGTTGTGGAGTCTCCTTCTCTGGAGACATTCAAAACCCGCCTGGACACGTTCCTTTGTGACCTAGTCTAGGTGATCCTGCTCTGGCAGGGGTGTTGGACTAAATGATCTTTCAAGGTCCCTTCCAACTCCTAATATTCTGTGATTCATACAGAAATGTGAAAGCCCATGACTAATAGTTATCTGTACTCTTTACTCAAGCAGATCATCTTTTGCTCTGAAGTGAGGTATTTCCCACCAGTTAAGCAATGAATATCTGAATTGTTAAAGAACATGTTAAACAACCCCCACAATGCTACAGATACATTTAAAAGGAAAGTAATTCAAATGTGAAGAGGCTACATGGCAATAAATTATTAAGAAACTGACCTTTATAGTTTCCTGTGCTGAAATAACAATCCGATCGGTTTTCAGAAAGATGTGACACGAACTTTTCAATTAACTCTGCCAAAACTGCAA
This sequence comes from Mesitornis unicolor, assembly GCF_000695765.1. Lineage (NCBI taxonomy): Eukaryota > Metazoa > Chordata > Aves > Mesitornithiformes > Mesitornithidae > Mesitornis > Mesitornis unicolor. Next base: position 46,868 of record NW_010196414.1, read on the forward strand.
AAAGTAAAAACCCCTTAAAACATTAAAGCCAGTGAACAAAATGTGGAACTACATTACCTAACAAATGACATTATGTGAGAAACTAAAGCTATATGAATTGCTGCATGTTTATTCATGTTTTTATGCGGGAGCATTTCAAGGCATGCATTGCACTTTTGGATTCCTAACAACATTCCTAACTTAAAATTAAAATTTAATAGCTTTACTGAGAATATATTCAGTGTAAACAGAAAGAGAATCCCATAATATCTTTGTATCCTCCAAGGATTACTTCAGAATTTGTTACACGGTTACAATATGAAATGAAAATTAACTATAATTGAATTACAATATCTTACCATATTTCTGTATATGTAGACAGGAAAAAAAAGAAAATATGGAAAAAGCCCCAACAACCCACACACAGCAAAAACCCACATCATCCCAAAGTGATTCTAACAAAAGTTTTAAGGCCTGTTTCAAAAAAAACACAACATAAAACCACCTATGCCATCAGAAGATAGAAATTATTCACTTAAAATTAAGCAATAGGAGCATTTGCTTTCGGAAATTCTGTGTTTTATGCTGACCATAATGTTCTTACTCAGTTCTTGTCATGGAACTTTCGAGTCTGCAGATATTGCATAGATAAATAAGTCAGATGCTGACACCTGGTCACTATGTAGGAAATCATACCTCCCACCTTACCAGGATGTTAGCCAGAAAGTTAGTGAGAACTCTCAGTGACAAATCATTACCAGAAACTGTTCCTGATTCCTCAGTTCTGAAAGTCTGGGTCTACTGCAACTAAGCACACTGCTACCTTACAGATTCAAGCAAAGGATACAAGGAAGCCTTTACACATGCTGCATGGAGGAAGCCCATATCGAGATGAACCATGTTAAGAATTTACGATAGCAACAATGAACATTTTTATAAGTATATACTATCCAAAATCAGCTGCTGTTGTCATGATAAAATAGGATCTAAAGAACAGTAACATAACCTTTTCACAATAATGCAAATCAAGGAAGTGTATTTAGAGAGTAGTGAGTGCTTCTACCCATGGGGTTTCTGCTTTTAATTCTGCATGTTACCACTTCCTTGGCAGCACCTCAGTTTAACAGCACTGAAGCTTCAGTCCCAGGTCACCCATTCCTGCACATCACGCACCCACAGGTGGCTTTGCTGGTTTTAGACTGAATAATTCCACTCAGCCCTTTTAGTGTCTAACTGTACAAACAGCTGTAGCAGCACACGTAAGGCATAACAACCTGTGCTAAAGGTGGCAATGGAGAAAGCTAGGAAGTTCTTAACTAGCCTTTGCTGACAGGAAAACTGGCACCAAAGGAGATCATAAAGACAAATAACTCTTTTCCCAACCATTTTAAGCTAACACACCAACCTTAAATCATTATTTCTTTTCTTGATTAGTTGTCTAAAACATTTACAGAAATCTATTTATACTGAGTTAGTCTAGAAGAAGTTTTAAAGAGGTTGAGTTTTGGTGGGAAGGGAAAAAGGGAAGAGAAGTTTCACTACAACAGCTAAACACAGATTTACAGTTAGGGTAGCCATCTCCAACAGTAACAAAATTAATTTTGTATTGCAAAGAACTACTAAATCAAAACAAAAACATTACATGTGTAATTTATATTCTTATGCATTTTTATGGAGAGGAGAAACTGCTAATTAAACATAATATAGCTATTTTTAATCATGGTTAATAAACCACATGAAGCTAGCAAAAAGCCATTTATTTTAGAGAAGGGAAGCAGTTTATTCATTTTGTGAGAATAAAGAGAATAAACAATCTCACTAATCTTCACTAATACACTTAGTGGAATTTTGTCCACAAACAATATAACAAATATTTGTGTGAAATGAGAAAATGTGTCTATAACTGGAACTTTAGATAGCAAAAAGCAGAAATTAAACTTCAAACTTGTAGCTAGCTAGATGTTTACTGTATGACTATTAGTATTGTGATTACTGAAATATGCCATACTATAACAGCAAACAGGAACTATGCAAAAAAGACTAAAATACCACTTAATTCAGAAAGTTCCAAGCCAAGTCAGAATGCTGTACATTTTTTCTCTCTATGTTGGAAGGAAGCCACACGCTTGACCTAGCAGTCGAGTATTTCAGTTCAGTGCTTGAGGTAATGGGAGAAGTGACAGCTCAACGGCTAAGCAATTTTTTGAAACTCAAGCACTAAATTTACTTCCACCATTTGAAAGTATTTATCTAAGTGCCTATCAGGATCATTGAAAAGCTTTTAATCAAGTTTGAGAGAGGAAGACACACTTAAGAGTTTAGCAAAACAAATTTGGTTAATAACCAAATGGAGGGATCTCACAGGACATTGTTTCTTTGAAAAGAAATGTGATATGTGAAACGTAAAGTAGCTATTTTAATTTTTAATACTACATTATTTAGCCGCCATTTGGACACTCCTCAAAAATCTTTATAAAGGTGGAAACTTGACTCAGTGATTTTTCATTTAACTGGAAGAGCAAACAAAAGTTTTAGGGAAGTTCATTGTACAGTCAGTACTTTTGTAAAAGCCCACATTCTTATGCAGAGGTTATGTTCAGAGATAGTGTTGTGGCCTACCAACTCAGTGAAAATGTTGATTTTCTTAAATTATGGCAGCTTGGCTGTATTAACATAGAAGTTTTTAAGAGACTGGCAATTACCTCATGCAAATTAAATTCACACGTCCAAAATAAAGAGAATTTTAATTTAGGAGCGTGTAATCTTATACAAAACAAATGAAAGGGGTTTTAAATTCCCTAAACGATTGCAGTATGCTCAGAAAACAGCTGAATTCCTGCAGGATGGGTTTTCTTCCTTGAAGAACTAACGTACAAAAGGATGGTAATCGAAATGGCTTCTAAACTGCATAAGAACACTTATTTAAAAAATTCATGTGAGTAAAACTGTTTTAATATGTAACTGCCATGAGAAGTTATTTAATTCCTACTCTGGAAGATTTAAGCCAAAGGTCAAAAACTGCAGAAAGCACCAGATTTTTACAGACATTTTAATATAACTAGTGTTGCTGGATCATATTCTATACCAACTCACAGATACTTGAGAGAGTTTTAGAAGAAGAACTTTCTTCAGAGAATTAACAGCAGTCCTGCTTGACTTGTGTTAGAGGTTAAAAATTCAAGAGTAAAAAACATGGACAGCTGACTTCTTTGTAGCAATACTGTCAGAAATTTTCAACTCCATCAACCATATTCTGGGTTTATAAATCTATGAAAAACACTGTTGGAATTTCTCTTCTTAGTGGCAACAATAAGGAGGACTTTTTTGAATTTCTAAGATAATAAGAGAGACTTTCAATTATTGTACATGGAAATGGCAAAGGAACAACCTGCATCTTCTTTGAAAAGAAGAAAACAAGATAATAAAAATTCTGACCGTGCTTCCATTAGAGATGAAGGTTGCATATCTTATACCAATATACAAGTATCTTCTTTATTAATGAAAAAAAAACAGCCTTGCAAATCCTAATCAAATGTTGTACTCTTCACACACATGCACTTACACTGCTTACAGGCTATTCCTTTGGAAGTTACTCCAAACTGGTTTGGGGGACACAAAGAAGTTTTGATCTGCAGTTATTCTTCCTGCATAACATGAAAGACCCACTGTTCCACTCTGTTTCTGAAACAAGCCGCCTTGAAAAATCAAGTAAGGACTTAAAAAAGTAAACATCTTTTTTGTATTATTCTAAAAACCTATTTGCTAAAAGCCTATACAGGGTTTATTAACTGGTCATACTAAAAAACAACAGCAGACCACAGGCAGAATCTAGATCTAACTGAGAGATCTTCAAGACAAAAGATTTGGTCCATATTTAAAAAGACCACGTTGAGCTTAGAGAATCTATGTTCTTACAGAGAAGAATAGGCTCCTCTGAGGATCAATTCAGATTGAAAATCTAATGCAGTTACTCTAATTTGTCTTTCGAAAATCACAGCCTAGAGAATTCTCTCTGACAAGCTTAACAAGTGTGAACACTACTATGCAAGACTAAAGTTAGTGGAACCTTCTTTAGCTGGACCTAATGAAAACTCAAATAATTATCTCTTTAAGACAAAGAACAGCTTGCTAGTAACAACTCTAAAAATGTAGTATTTCATTGTCTTTGAATCCAGAAGATCCTTTCCATCAAACTATAACCTCTACTTCTATATATAGGCAAAGTGGTGACAACTGAGATACCCTCTTTGATGAGATTCTGGTAGCTATAAAGTATGCCTTGATATAAGGTATATACATTTACAACATCTGATTATGCTGTTTTGCTAAACTGCCAAAGTTTAGCATTTTGTTATCCTGAATTTTAAAAAAAAAACCACCAAACAAAACGCAACCATACACAACAGTCATACGTATGAAAATATCCATCTTTTTGGTTCTTTATCCTATGAGGAAAGTTTTGCATTTACTTTCAACTTTTTGCAGCAATTGCTAAAAGCAGTAGCACCCAAATGGCACAAACAATGACATCGCCTCAAACGATCATAGTATTTTTTGTCAGCATGCATTGACAGAGCTACCTCAGATGATGCAGAGCCCATAAAGCATTAATGGATTGCAGAACACTGTGTTGATCATAAGCACTCTGCTTTCGTCAACCATTCACTTGTGAAAAATGAAGAAAAATCCTGTGTTTTCCAGTAGGATCTCATAGGCAATTTCAAAAGCTGCTATATTTTTTGTGTCTCTGAAGTCATCAACAGTTGTCGGGCCTAATAGAATAACTGCCTGAAAATGAAAATTACTTTAAAAAAGAAATATGCTTCCCACATGTATTTGCTTGATTGTTTAAGAGAGAACATTTTGGAGGTAAATTAATAGGCCCTAAAGAATATTGGTAATCTAATCCCAGATTCCTGAGGGAGTTATTCCGTGGAAACTCTGAATGACCCCATGAAGCAAGTTACTTTAGCTGAGTTTACTATCCCTATCCATAACCACACATGGATATAAAGATTAAGGAGAACAAATAAGATTTGGGGACTGATTACCTCTCAGTTATGTAGGAAGAAAGTTAGCATATAATTGTATGAACTCTGGAACACCTTCAATTTCTGTTACCTAAAGTCCCCTACGAGAGGAGAAGACTAAAGGAGTAGAATCTACCCAGACACCAAAGAGATCAGCTACTAACAGAACACTAACTAGGAACAGACAAGAAAGGAGTTGCTGGGTCTGAAAGCAACACAAATGCCTTCTGCAAAACCTGAAGGACGAGAAGGGGGAGACAACTGAAAAAGGCATGGATGAAACAGTGAAGATCACTGGTTCAAAAAAATACATCCCAATCATGTGAGTGTTTTGAACATGCAATATACTAAGCCTAGATTCACAAAGCCAAATAATTTTCTACATAAATCTAAGCTATTTCTCAGAAAGTTAATTTGCCTGTTTCATTTCCTGCCAGAGCCTAGATGCCAATACACAGACAACTCTTATCTAGATGTACTAAAGATGCTTCAAGGAGGCCACAAGCATTGCAAAGAGTAGTCCAAAAAAGGTCAAAACAACCTGAAGAAGGGCTTAGTCCATGGATCCCTAGCTGATTTACTCAGACACATGCAAAGACAGTAACAAGCAGCTATACCTCTAGCATCCACAATCCTGTGGCACCTTTGTAGAAGGAATTACTAGAAGAACATCTGTCTTAGCTTACTGTGCTTAGAAGAATAAAATATAGAAGCTGGTTGTCTACAATATGCTTTGCTTTTAGATGACCAAGAAAAATCCCACACTTTCAGTCCTGCCACACTAAAAGACAAACAAGCCTGAGAATGGTTGGTATCTCCTTTTAGTGGTTCAGTAAAGCCATCCAAAACTGGATCTTTTGTGTATGACCACAGAAATTATTAAATGCTACAGTCAGAGGTGATGCTTTAGCAGAGAAAACACCAATCTAGGGATGAAGATGGACATTCCCAAAAGTAATGCGATACCATTGATGACCAAATCAATGTGTTGGTAATCGACACGAGAAGAATGAATTACAGATATTGATACCATACAGTTTGCTCAAGAATTTTCTGATGGAGTTCAAGCAGGTTCTACAGATTCAGCACCTGGTAATCCTGACACCAGACCACAAAATATTTCAAAAATCAACACATGCTACACTATACAGTCATTGAATCCAATGTTGTCTTTGCTGATTATGTTCTGATTCAACTGCTGTTAATATTAGTCTCCCTTAGGAAGGGGCCAGTACAGGAAGCATAAGTATGCATCTTTCTTCTGTAATCCTTGTGAGTTTGGTCCATCTGAAACTAAAGAGAAAGTTAATTTCTTGGGATCAAGACTGAAATTACTCAGTTCTCTGAAATATGGGAGAGCTTCACATGCTGCAAAAGGTACACAGCAGCATAGCTGCCTCATAAAATAGTTTCAGTGAACGTGATGCTGTCTCAAACCACACAGCTATGCAGACATTATGCTACTTCTGAAATATCACCAAGCAGATATGCATCATTTGAACAGCTATGCATCCACCTTAAATTACTAGTAATTACACTTAGTTTATAATATTATTATTCTTTTGTAGGGTGTTTTTATTTAGTTAGTATTTCATCATGCTATTCTGTTTCTATTTTCATTATTTTTTTTTTTGCAGTTTGTAAAAGCACTTGCAGAAGTCCTTGTGAGGCATAACAACAGCTCCATGGATACTTTCTTGCTGACTTCTACTCCCAGTTCCATCTCGGCTGGAAACAATTATTCAGAAGCAAGGATATTTTTTTACTTTGGGTTAACAAATCTTAATGACTCTAATTCCTCATTCTATCTTCTGGCACCTCCAACAAAGTTACAGAAAACAACCTACACAGCTTTTGAGGCTGTGTACGGATAACTACAAAGCACAAAAGACTTTTTCTTTGTAAGCCATGTACTTTAAATGTTAATTCTGTTTCTTGTAAATTTTTGATTTTTCAAAAAAATCATTCCTTTTAGATGCAGGAAGACAGACTAACAATTTTCAACAAAACTTTACTCTAATCCAAGAAAATATGCGGCATTCAAATAAAATTGATTTTACAAAGACCGAGTAATTTGTGCTTCACAATATATAACATTAAAAAACACTTCACTGAACTACTAGATCAGAGTCATGCAAGAAAAGTAAAGATACCATTTTGCTAGAAAAATCTGGGGTTTTTTTAGTTGCTACTCTTCAATTTCTTTTTCTTATACTAACAGAAACTCAAAATACATCCAGCTCTTTCTGAATGGTTATGAATTTCTGTTCACAGAGAGCTGTCTGAATAAAAGCATGTACAATATAAGGTACATTATAAGCGGATATATGCATTATATATAAATACACACATATTCTGCCTACATTAATTCTTCAAAATGGAAGGTGAAAGCTCTAATTTACAAACACCTAAGACTATAGACTCAAGCTTGTTTCAGAAAAGCAAAAAGAACAGAAAGCTCTGAGAAATTAGAAACATTCAATAATTATTGACTTTAACCACATTATACAAATGACAAATTTCTTATTAACTATTTTAATATTAAACCAGTTCCTGTATAAATTACTTCCTTAATGCTTCTGAAACCACCCTATAACTTTTACATTACTATATAATTTATCATAAAATTCAGGGCTCTTACATAAATCACACATTCTGGGTTACTTTGATCCCATATAGAAGGTATTTCATCTGTCTTCACTGTCAGTTGTATTAACTGCTTACCTAAATAATCTGAAGGGAAACTTTTGGCATCTGTAAACAAGAAGTTAAGACTATGTACTGACCGTGTCATCATAATCAGAATTCTTACAGTAATGAAAGCCAGAAATTTCTGAAACACATAGCTTCTTTGTTGCTACAAAAGTTCATATTATATTTTAAGTGAATTATTATGTCTGATTTCTGATTATTTATGTCATATGGGAGATTGCTGGTTTTGTTTTGGCTGGTTTTTTGTTTTAACTGATCTATACCAATGCTCCTGCATGAGCACACTCCTCACTAGAAAATCTATATGACAAAGAAGAAAAACGTGAATGAGTGGGCTCTTCGATGTTCAGTATGGCTTAATTCTGAAAATTTTTACTGAAATTGGCCATTAATTTCCCAACTTGCCTAAAAGTAATTCACTGATCTCTGGGAAATGTTTGTTTTCTCTCAGGCTCTCTTTTCCATTTTCTCAGCATCTCAGTAACAGACTCTAGAGATCTAAAAGAAAGATTTATATTTGAGCCCTCTTTCTGTGTCAAATTTCCTTGAAAACAGCCAACAGAGAGGGATGATGGCCATAAAGAGAAAAGGAAAAGGACATGAGGTATAGGCTTTATTTTCTCAGGAAAATCCTGTTGAAATAGTTTGCATAATCAACACAAAATTATTGACTACTTGTATAGACAATGTAATTCTTAATGAAAGCTTGAAGAACGGTTGCTTACTAGTTGGCCTTCTGTTTGCTTGCTTGGTTTACCTCAGTAAGTCATACTCACTTGTTCCACTGATGATATCTGGTCTGGCTTTCATGACTTTGCAGAAGTGTTTACTGCAAATTTCTGTCCACCCAGTTTGCTTCTCTGGACTTTTTAAGAGTGATAAGAGCTTGTCAAGATCTTTATCTAGAAGAAACAAAAAATTAGTGTTATTCTGCAATGATAATATTGGCTCTTTTTTTTCCCTTTTTTCTTTCATTTAAACTCACTACGTAACTAATAAGCTACGAGTTATAGAGTAGCACAGAGGCAAGTAGATGTATTCTGAAACTAGAAACCATTTCAATGAAGAAGAAGGAAGTCAGATGCAGCTGAAAGCCCTGTCATTGCCTGGTATTTTTGGCAGACCTCAAACCTTTGAAAGACAAGACTAAATAAATATCCCTTATCTAACAACAATTAAACTGGAGAAGCAGTCCCTAAAGCTGATGACATTCTGCTTTATACAGAACATAAATATTCATTCTACTTACTGCTGGGTTTTGAATATTTAAGACATTACTGAGGTACATTTTATAACTTCCCTAAAGTTACCACTGCCCTGTCCTGAAATGATAAGAATCGGAAAGACATTTTAAAGAAAGTAGTTTGGCATTTCCATGTAATTTCATCACTCTGAAAATCTAAAATAGAAAAGATAGGCAAAGATCCTCCACCAAATATCATTGTTTCAATAATAAAACTGTGAAGTGGCAGCACTGTTTTGCAGAACATGAAATGAAGCATGATAAGACATATCAGTGTTCCTTAGAAAATTTCTGCTTCTTTCTGTAAGCAGGTTTCCTTTAGCTGCTCCTACTATGGACAGATAATATGGCACTTATGTGTACGCCTCCAGGTTGCTAGGTATACCTACTGAGTAAATTTTGCAAAAATACATCAGGATGCCCATGCTATGTGATTTCTTATAAAAGCTTTGCTGCTAATCTCCAGTGTTTCCCGACTTTAGCACAAGGACTTAAAATTGGGACAAAAGATTACACTAAAAGTATACTTTTGCTGTTGCTGAAACGTCACCTTGAAAGTTTTGCATTGATATTTAGAGAAACTTGGTGCTGCCAGAGGCTGCAATATTTTCCAGCATTTTCTAAATTCAGGCATTTTCTAACTTCTGAATGCTTGACTTTTTACATGAGCACTATTAAAACACAGTCTTTTGGTACAATTGCTATATATCAGGCACAAATGGATCAGATAATGTTTTTCATTATAGGTTTACCTTGTTTATAAAACAAATTTGCAGAACAGTTTACAAAAAGATCTTTATGAAAGATTCCTTTTAAATGCAAAGAAAGCATTTCAAAGATTGCTCCTTACTGTTACTTTTACCTTGTCATGAAAGACGCATTCTCTCTTTACAATAGGGAGACATGCCTTCAAAATTAAAATTGCCATTGATGCAATGACAAAAGGACAGTAAGTACATTCTCTTTTCTCTTAGCTAAAGAGATCTTTCTGATTTTCTGCTTTCTACTCAGTTAGAGGAAATTGCACATACTTTACCAATGTTCTAGAATAAAGTGTCACAGGCTGAGGCAGTAAATTTCACAACTAGCTGAGTCTCACAGAGGTTTGAAAACAGAACCATAGTGAAAAATGTAGAACACCAGCATGTATCATCATACATGAAAATGGCTTTCAACAATATGACGTCTGTACTTAAAGCTTTAAGATTTTTTTTCTTTAAATCAGATGTCTTCTGCAACCAAAATGTCTCACTTGGAATTCACACTGAACAATGAACATTAACAAGCTACTCTGATGCAAGATGACACGGCACACTGAATAATATATGGAAGGTATCAATTAAAAGAATGAATACATACACTTTGGAAAATCAAAATGGAAATAATTTCCTCACATATGCAAGATTTGTTAAAAAATGCTAACCTATTGCGAAGGGCTGACTGTTCAAATTCCTTTTTTCTGAATGCAGAACAAATTTCAAGTTCAAATGCCAAGTCATTTTATAAAGTAATTTTATGTAAGATAAAACTGATCAAACTCAGTTTTCTAACAGAAAATCCTCACTCTACAAAATGGAAATAATCAATTATACTGCCTCTCCTCAGGCAACTCCGTTCCCAGAACACTTGATGCTGCTATTAAATATTTTCTAGTCAACTTCAGGGGAAAAATAAAAGTGGTATCTGTAATACGGTAAATGCACATGCACTCACACCAGCTGTGCACAATCCTTTTGCTATGGAACCATGCAGTCCCTATTATTATGAAAAGATTACAGTCTATACTACTACTACTAAATATTTTTTTATATATATATATATATATACACACACACACACACATACACACACACACATACACATATATACATATATTTAAATATTTATTCACTAAGGTGGTGAAGGTTCTTCATACCTTGCAAACTCTCCTTTGTTCTGTTGCTACATTTTGGGAAAAAACACTATAGAAATGAATTCTGTCTTGAAAAGAGACTTTTGATTAAATATTCAGCAACTCTTTGAGACAGCTATTTAGAATGCTTGTTACTTTTATTTTAAAACATTCAGTTTTCCAATGAAACGTAATCGTTTCCACAATCAAAATACTCCTTTCAAATTACCTTATTTTTTTAAGATGATTAGAATATTTTCAACAGAACTATGATTTTGCATATAATTTATTTTAAGCTCATCTAAAGACCTTAATGTTTCATAATCAGTAAAATGTATCACTGTCACTGGAATTTATTATTATATTTACGATATAATAGTATTTTTAAAGCTGATTGTAGTAACATATTATAATTAACAATTATTCCAGTTAATTAACATGAAATTCCTTTGTCATCCTCAAATAACTAAATCTTCAGTTAGTATCTTTCAAAATAACATGCACTGATGCTTCAAACAGCTTTACATGAGTATGAAAATTTAATGTGAAGAAGGATTTACTCTTACTAGTATTATCAGTAGGATTTCTAGTTATTTCTCTGCCCTTTTCTGCTATTTTTATAACAAGTGAAGAACGCTTTAGAACTGCAAAGCAACGCTTCTCTACAAGTAGAATACAATATATGCTTATCAGAACACAATCTAGAAAAAGGAAAATTCTTGGAGTCATTTAAGAGAGGTTACATTACAGCAATGAGTGTGAAAAAACTGAAGGCAAGGAGGAGGATCACAGACTACAAGCTGAGATTTAATCAGTCAACTTACCAGAGAGCAGGGTGAAATTTTGATTCCTCTGAAGGAAATAAAATTACTAATGAAAACCCCCTCAATAATTTCAAGAAAGTAGGACTTCAAGACCATGGCCCATCCATCTCTGCTGCCTCCTCCTGGCTTCCTGACCTGACCCTTATTTTTCCTTGCACAGTTTATCTCTCTAATATCCTTTCGCTTCTGCAGGTTTTACAAAATTAAATCTTTACTTTGTGATTGCTGAAATCTGCACGTGCTAGTAGTACCTAGCAGCGTCAATGCACCCAAAACTGTACTGTTTAAACATGTAACCTTTTACAGTGTTAATTTATGCTCCTACAATAGGATAAGGAAATAAAGATTATGGTATTACAATCTTTTCCAAAATTTTGCCAAAGACCATGGACCACTGTATTTGCTTTAAGGTTCCTCTGGGAAGGTAGTCTTTAACAAAAGACCTTCAGCAACTTCAAATATGCACCAAATAGAAGTAATGCAGATATGTGTATGCAAGTCTGCAAAAAGCCTAGAGAAGGGACAAAATCCAAGAGTACATACTGTCAGTAAAATATGAACTACCTAATTATGACAACTATCAAGTCAACACTTAACATTTCTGTCATCAGAACAGAGCAGGAAGGCAACCTACTGAAAACAAGAACTCATTTCTATATAATCAATGGATTGCTTTTCCCCAGTCAGGGACGATACAAGACATGATCCTCAGATAGCTCACAGGAATGGTCACACTCAAATGACAGAGAAACAAGATCTATGCAGAAAGATGCTATAGTGTAACCATGTATTTAGTATATCCATTACACTCACAGTATCTTATTTTCTTCCAGCTAAACCATTTACTTCTCTTAACAGGCTGTCATTGAACATGGATTATCACTTCCTCCTGCAGGTCACCACAGTACATCACAGTATTATAACTTGCCCAACAGTATTACCACATAGCTAGAACTACAGCTACCGCACAGTCCTGGGTTATGCACATTGCTTGTTACTGAGGGTGGGCTTTCACACTGTCACTAGAGGTATCCTAAACACATGTCAATGCCAAAAGAGAGAAGTCCTCCTCCTCTTTCTTCTCTGTTTTGGTATGTCACTAAATGGGTTCACTAGTTATTCTAGATCAGTGGCTTGAAATTTAATTTTTTTCTGAAAGAAATGCCAGAAGTGCTGAAGGAGGAAGGACAGGAGGTGAGGAAATAGAGGAAGAAAAAAAATCAACCAAAGAGCAATAGGTAGAAAATTAAAAGGGGGGAAGGAGATGAGTAAGACCTTCCTCTTCTGATGACAGTGAGCTTTTAAGTATGCTCAACCATAACAAGCAATCGTACCCTAACATGCTTTCTTGCTCATACGTGGTTAAATTTTGCCATCCCACCCCTTCTTTTGTGCTAGTATTGGTTGCTTTGTGCAGCCTTGTAAAAAATCAAAAGAAAAGAAGACACGTTCACTAGTTTATCAAGTTCTGGAATTACACTATAAATAACCTAGTTACCTGCAGATATGAAATCTGAATGACCACACCATAACTTCCTGCAAGTTTAAACTGATCTCATTCCCTAAAAGATGCTCCTTTATAATTCTTCAAATAATTCTTCAGCTTGCTTTTGTGTTTAAAGTGCGTAACAACTAGGAAAATTCATAAATGTTTTAGAAAACATCAGAAGCACCACAAGTCCTTTCTTATCTGATTGTGTTTTGTGATAAAAGTGTTTTTCTGTGACCAAGAAACTAAGATCTATAAAGCCATGTGTATCTTATAAAAAAATCTAAATTTAGAGATAATGAATAACTTGACTATATTACATTAGACTACTACATGAAAACAAATCCATATAAGGATATATTTTAGGAAAGCCCATGTACATTTCTGATAGACCTGTCCACTTATTTCTCTTTCATCTTTCATTAACCGAGTCAGCTTCTTAAAGAGGGGAAGGCAACAGGTTAATACACGAATACTGAGCCAAAAATAAAAGAAGCCAAAGGGGTGCAGGTGATGAAGACATTTATGTGAAATTATAAGGGATAACTAACAAGAAAGTTAATGTAGCTGGTTGTTTGAGAGAGAAGGTTAAAAAAATGAAAAAGAGAGCCTGCTAGTTTCAAGCAGATATCAAAAAAACCATAGGTGAAAAGAAATCTGATTTATATAAATAAATTAAAAAATTAAAAAATGCACAAAATAGAAATGTGGCAGAGCATTCTCACTCAAGTTAAGAGTATGAAGCAAAGAACTCAGAGAACAGCAGCTGAAATACAACATCAGAAAACTTTAAGAACATTATCAAGAAAGACTTTTGGTAGCAATTCTGGACTGCACAGGTCAGGAAGAGACTGAGATTAATGAATGATGGGATTCCTGTGTATACAGAAATGCCAAGCAGTGAATGCATCATTGCAGAATAATTATGGACACTGTTCTTCAGCCACACTCATCACCGACAACTGCAGAACTAGGAGAAGAAAATGAAAAATAGATCTTCTGTGCAAACAGAAGAGTGAATATTACAGTTTAATACAATTCTAAACAGTTTAACTTTTAATAACCTACAGTGTAGTTAACATTACAAATAATAAAAAAACCCAATCATTCTTTTTAATAGATGTATCCTGAATAACAAAGAACTGTAACACTCTTTGAAAACCACTTAATAATTCTTCCTCATATTATCTTACTAAAATAATAATGGAACAATTAAGACAAAAGAAAAGCAACAGAGTATCCTGCTACAGTGTAAACAGGTGAAAATGGCATAATTAATTTCCCCATGTAAATACTGATCCGCATAAATTATTTGAAGCTTCACTATAAATTATCTTTGACAGAAGCGAACCATTAATATACTGCTATCCAATAGTTTTCTAACTGTAAATATCGGCTGAAATAATTAATGCATATTAATACACAACCCAGCAAGTTTGTTTTTCCATATATCCTTTCCAACAGAGACTTATATCATACAGGCAGATGCCTAACATCTGCAAAACCAGGACAAATATTTGTAAAGAGTGAGGCACTACAGTTTTTCCTCAAATACAAACATACTTTTTGGGTGAGTCTACCCATTTGAAGTGTCATCATGAAATGGAGCAAGTACTCCACCACTTCAATGTAGTTATTAATGTTACCAGTATAAATTAGGATAGCTTCATTTTTGATCCAGTGAGGCAGAATATCTAGTTGCCACTGTTTGTGAGCACTACATCAGCACAGAATAATTTAAAGAGTCTGCTTCTCTAAGATGCAGCCTTTAGGGCCTTGGTGCTGGGAAATACATGTTTCAGACACTGCAGAGTTAGCACCACTCTGCTTTTTCTTACAGTTAACTAGTCCTCCCTGCTTTTCCCCTCAGACTGAACTACCACAAAGGTGCCAGTGCTGCATGTTTACCAATGTCCTTCAAAAGATATTAGACAGAGAAGAAAAAAACCCTTCAAACCTATTTCTTAGATTTTCTTCACAGAAAATTTAGTGTTAGTAAGTCCTTTTCAGTGACCACAACTCATGTGTTACTTTAAGATTTATCTATGCTTTCCATTATAAATTCACGAGCTACATGAGGTTTAGGGCTGTGGAAATGAAGCTTCCCGTTCCTTGACCTCAACAGTACAAAATCTTTTCAGTGAGCAACAGCCACACCAATTTCAAAGTATTCAGGGATTAATTTCAGCTTGAACTCAGAAAGGCAACTTCCATTAGTTGAGAGACAGTTCTGAGAAATGAAGGTTCTGTTATTGCATCTGTCCTTCAGCAACATCTGAAGGGAGGATCAGAAGAGAGACATGTTCAGAGCCAGCAGTATCATAACAGAGTGGACATCTGTAATCCCTTTTATTTCCTTCCCCCCCAGTCATCTCCAATAGCCATTCCATAGATATATTTAAAAAATAAGTTCTACTCAGGTAATGTTTTTATAGCTGACATCACAATTTTGTGATGGACACAGGACCAATTTTCAAAGGAGAAAGAAAAAGTAAGCTTGTCTTCAGGTGTCCATGTCACCCCAGTAATAACAGAGGAGAGAAATAAGAGGTCAGGACAGCCAGTATAAAACCTACAGTTACAGCCTTTCAGCCAAAGAAACTGCACATTAACAGTGCTAAGAATCTAGTAGTCTTAATTAGTCACATGATAGAAACACCCCCAAAAGAGGAAAGGAATGGTACTGCAGAGGTTACACAGCGAAACACCACAGGATGAAAGCTGAAGGCAGACAGCTCTAGGGAATCACAGAAGCGCTGCGCTGGCCTGTGATCCCTGGTGACAGGTGTGACAACGCAGTCATGCGATCCCACTCATACCATGCTCAAGTGTTCGCAGGGCTGCAGAACTCCTGCCATCCAGAAGTCTGTTTGAACTCTGTCCAGCTCCTTGCACTGAAGCAGAGTTAAAATTGAACAAGTATTTGTCTCACCCAAGCAAGCTGTGTAACACACAATGTGAATCCTGAATATTCACAACGTCAAAAAAGATGTTCTTAAAACCTCTAATGATGATTTCACAACTTCCAGTTGTACCCTTCTAGATATTTTTTGTTATTAATATGTAACCAATCTTAATTAGCAAGTAAGCCAACTATTCCGTTTTCTGCACAGTGACATAGAAAACAATCATTCTGCCCTCTTTGTAATGGCTTTTAACATACTAAGAGACCTGCATGATCTCTGTTTTTTCAGCATCAGCCAGTTCCAATTATTTCAATCTATATGCGCATACCACATTCGAAAGCCACGATCTATAGCTATGCTCTAGAATCCCTCAAATGGATCTATGCAGATCGAAGTGCTGGTGCTAGAGGTACTCCACCCAAGGACTCGCCACCTTCAGCTGACAAAGATCATCTTCTGTCTTACAGAAACGTAACTCACAGTTCTGTCTCACAATTATGTTTGTAACCTCTCTTGTGAAAGTGCACTGCCACTGCTCTACTGTGGTGCTGAAGAATACAGTTCAGATAGTCCTCATCTTCTGCTCATGCTCTTGATTTCTTTTTTTCCAAGCACTGGAAATAGCAATTTATGAATATCATTCTTTTCATTTTTGATATATTTATTCTGATACTTTCTTTCAAAATAACTTACACATCCTGACAGCTTCAGTCTGGCAAACCAGACATTCACAGTTTGGTGAAAGAATCATCTTTTTTTTCTTTAAATGAGAAGTGAAATTTAACACTTTCAATGTTTTGTTTTCCTTTTTCTTTTTTTTTTCCAAACAGCAAACACAAAATACTTTGACTATGAATCTATGTATTGTGTTAATATTTCAGTTATATGTTATTTTACTTCACTTACCTTTAATATCAAAAACGCCATTTCAAATGAAAATACCTCAACACTTCATCAAACACATTTGCAAACCTTTAAAACTTCATTTCAGCAAATTTACTGTTAGTCAAAAAGTTTTACATAGCTTTCCTAGCTGGTTGCCATCCACAATTGTGACAACTAAGACTCCATTCCATTATCTCACTTGTCAGTGATGAGCAACCGAATTGCTCTGAACAAGAGAACAGAGAAGTTCTGTGGAATACAATTAAATTTGCTTTTCCAATCCAAGAGCAACACTACCTGCCTCCTTGAAGACATTTTTAAAATAAATGGGTATCCACTTTACAGTGATTTGACTGTTGGGAAGCCTGGAACAGTACTACCAAATTTAAGATACAGAAAACTCCCTTCTTTTATAACTACACAGACTTTCCTCTTGTCAGAGAACAGAATCACCTTTTTTTAGGTTTTTCTAGATATTTATAAACAGACTATTTTGTATTCTACAGTTAATGTAGAATTTCTATCACTTTTGAAAATCTTTATCTGCTAAGGAAATTAACAAATATTTCTAATAAGTACATGTCAAGGATACAGTAGACATGGACAAATACAAAGAATACTTTATTTACTATAAACCATTCATCAGATTCTTTTGCATTGTCTATGCAAATTAAAACCTTAAAACGGTTTCTCTGTATGAATTAAACTGCTTTGCCAAGATAGTTTTAAAAGGATTCTTCAGTCTGCCCACATCCCAAATTGATGTTCAGTGTGGAAACCAACTATCCTAAATGCCGTCTATTTCACACACCACCAAGCTTTGTAAACACAGGGATCCAAATCACGAAAACAGTGTACAAAAAACTTGTAGCTTAACCACACTGTCTTGCTTCAGTTACTAGAGAGATGATATAAATACATCTCGTGAGTCACCCACCTGAGACGAGCCAAAAGGTTAATCTTGAAGTTTGCATAAAAATTAGATTACTAAACAGAGCTTTGCGGATTGACAGTTGCACAAAGCCAGACAAGCAAAACCAAACCAACTTATTTAGCTACTAATGCAGTCAACAATAAAAAATCCTTAAGCATTTATGAGATTATAATCTGGGGGACGGGGGGTGGGGAGGAAGGAAAAACATTTAAAAACCTACAGAGACGCTTATTTGACATCTACACTGCTTGCATGCTTTGTACGTACCTTGTCTGAATTCAGCTTTCCTAGGAATTTCTGCAAGATAGCACTTTGGCAAAGGGAATGATGAAAACATTGGCCACGGATATGGATCACTACCCTAGAAACAGGACCAGAAATAAATTAATTTAGGAGAGGAATGAATAACATTTACTCAATTAACACACAGGTAGACATCCCAGAATTATTGCCTCTGCACCAAAATGACGCTTGATACTACAATTTGCAATGACGTATTCCATAATGAAAAAAAAATATAAAAAATTAAAGGATACAAAATCCAAAAGGCACTTGAGTGAGAACTTTTTCCAGTATACACCGCTGACAGTTTTGATGTTACAGTTCTTTTTTTCAACCAAAAAGGAAATTATAGTTTTTATAAAAATAAACAACTCAACTCTATTTCCCACTGTATTTCCAATTTTTTACATTGATCTAGCTGTCTTTGCTGTGTCTACAGTAATTTGCATTTCACCTTTACCAGACTGACAGATAGTGAGGAGCAGAATATTTAAAGGAGCTGCTGAACATTGTGTTGTTAGAACGTCAATGAAAGTTCCAGGTATTAGATACTGCAGATGAAAACCCAAGCATGGAAAAAATATCAGATAAAAGGAATACATAATAAATGAAAAGCTAATAAAGAAAATACAGAAATATAAAAGTAAAAAAAAGGACAAATTGCATTCACTTTTACAGTCAGAAAAGTAACAATACAATGGAGCAATATAAACATTTCATCTGAACGTGATACGTACTAGGCACGTGCAAACCCCCAAATAATGGAAACGATGTATTTTTTAAGTATATCACTTCTTAAAAATTTTAGCCCTTTAGCTAACGGTGGACTGTTAAATAATTTTCCATACCCTGAATTACTTGAACTTTTTTCCTGATAATGAAGACATGAGTTAAGGAAAGAGAAACAAACTTCAGATTCTAACCTTATCTAGTACTCTCAAAGGCAAAATCCTTTCCTGGGGTCCTCCAATCAGATTTATCCTTACAAGAACATGGTTTCTCTCCACTGATAGACCATCAATTATAAAATTTCTAGGGGAAAAAACAAAACAAAAACCTTAAAAAAATAGAATCACTTTGATTTACTGACTGTTTAATTCAGAAATATTTAATGAGTAAGGACATCTTAAGAGACATACTGGGGTTAAAACACAATCTGGAAAACACATAGACAAGAAACCAACAGCAACATGAAGTATTTTGAGATGTCTGCAATTATCCTACCTTTGTACTTCCTTACCTACTGCTGATTGGAAACATCTGAGCAATTACCGGACACAAAAGAGCAGAAAACTTTGCAAGCTTTGTTATGCCAACATGCTCAGTAATTAGGGCAGAGATAGTTAATAGACCATCAAATATTGCTCCTTATTTGGCCTACCAGAAAACTTCTACTGTCATAAATAAGCAGAGTTATTAATAACTTAACACATAGCCAACTTGCTGTCTGAAGTCACTGTGTACACAAAGGTACAAATTTTATGAAAGGAATAATAATTGTTTTTTATACACCAAGTTTCTTTGGAGTTTTTCCTTAGTAAGGAAATAGCACATTTCATCCTCAAATGGTACATAACAAACATCTGTATCTGCTGAGATTTCACCCATACTGTTTGATTTAAACTCTGTACTGGTCTCACATAACAAACAGTAAGAGGAAATTTCTTAAAATTCAGCATGCTGAGAGGAAGGACAAAATGTCTATGACCAAATAACTGTTCGTTTCTGTCCTAAAAATACACTTTTCCTTTTGAAAGGGTGCATTGTGGAATTTTATTTAGAAGTCAGCAATGGAAAGTCACAGAAGTTGGAGAGTTGACTAAGTTATAATAAAATGAAACAATCCCCTCCCTAAAAGTACTGATGATGTCTTTAACTCATAAACATGAAAACAATACCCTAATTTTATATTATATACATAACATGAAAAATAATATAAAGTAAAAGGGCATATTCACATCCATAATTTTTGCACTTTTTTAAGGAAATAACTCAAGATTAAAACAAACAAAAATGAGAAAAATATTTGCTTTCTTATTTCTTAGACTTCTGAGGTTAAAGTGGGAGAAAGAGCAAAACTGTTGTATATTTACTAACTTAAAATTGATGACAAATCTGGATGTTAAGTAAACTAATGCACATTAGAAGCCAACTTGAGTGAGAGCATTTGTATGTTTCAAGCCACGAAGGTAGTCATTTTTTTGTTGACAGGAGAAAAGTTTGAAAGTTAGAATAACATTTACATCAGTCACTTCTTACCCTGGCCCTTCTGAAGTTTCTGTGACATTTTCCTCCTGAGCAGTTAGTAAAACTTGTGACACTTTATACTGAGTCTCCAAGAGTAAAAGGGTATTGAGCTCACAGCATAGCACATTTAACAACCTGCAGAAGGACACATTGAAATGTTAGCACATCAGTCAGAAATCCAGTAAGGCAGAGTAAAACAAAGGCCAACATGTTTATGAGGTATCAAAATGGAAAGAAATAAAAAAAAATAAAAGTATCTGAAAAATGCCCAGACAGAACTGGGTCAGGAACACTCTTTTAAATCCTTTTCAGCCACTGAAGTGGCACAGCCTTGAGCAAACAGGGAATGGTTCCCAACAGATTTTTCATCTGTGCTGAACAACCAGAGAAAATATTCACTGGTCGACTCAGTCTGCTTTTGAGTTTATATCACAGAATAACAAAAGTGACAGGGACTTACTAATACATTCCATGTGAAATGTGAGAAAGAAGGGAGGCAGATAAAAATACATCTTTCCTTTAGAAAATAGGCTTTTAAGCACTTCTGTATAATCGAATTTAACACAGTTCAAAAGCAATAAAAGCTTCAACATGTAACAAAAACAACAGAACTGCTGTGGTTTTTTTTTATTTTAGAAAACCACAAAACAATAGTAAATGAAGTTAATAAACATAAGAGCACATGACAGCACATTACATACAATTTTATTTTATAACCTCAGAGCAAATTAAATGTGAAAATACTCTATTTCATGTAAATCTGACATAGGGCAATCCAAATAACATTACTTGCTTGGTTTTTTAAACTAACCTATTTAACTAACACAGCAACAGAACAATTTTATTGAGGACTTCCTATTTATGGAAAATAATATGACTAAACATTCTTGTTGCTATTTTTATTTTCTGTTTTATCACAGTCATAAAACACAACATAAATTAAGTCTGATCAGCATTATATTTTACATTCCCATAAAACCTGATATGAACTAGAGAATACATATTGTTTGAAATTTGTAGTCTGTTAGACAATGCTTATTTTGCTCCATGTAATTCCCAACATGCTTCTATTGACAATAGCAAAAATTCGCAAGGCATTGTCTGGATAATTTAACACCTCCAAATTCACACAGCCAAAGATTAAATAGTCAAGACAATAATATGTCTTTTTTTTTTCTGTTGCTTTTTTAAATATAGCTTGATCTCTTCAGTTTCAGTCCTCTTCAAGTTTATTTATGTTAACTATTTCCTGGTATTAACTTGCTCTCAAGTATTTTTCTAAATTACAGAAGAATAATAGTTCAACTATACATTTTTTAGGATTAAATAGAAGAAAAAAAAAACAAAAAACATCACTGAATCCATTACAAAGATGGACCATTTCTTCTATTAAATATGATTACTTTAAATGGCAAAGAACCTGTTTCTAGCTGGTGAAAACCACTTGGGAGAAGACTGATGGCTAAGAATACTTATAGTATCTCCTCTGGTACACAAGGCAGAGCAAAAAAATAAACCCTAAGCAAATAAAATTAGGTAGAAGAGACAGGGGTAGAATAAATGACAAAATATAGGAGATCTAACATGAGCAGCCTCTGCTGGGGCATTAAAATGAAATTTTCATCTACATGGAAAAATCCATGTAAAAATGCTGCTGCTGAAGTACAGATATTTGGTTAAAGGTAATATTCCATCGCTTTACCTTCCAAATCACAAATGTATAGACAAAAGTTTGAAACTTAAAATATCACATTTTATAGTGTGTGTATTTGTGAGCATGTTTGAATATGACTGTGGAATTTTCCTTTCCTGTTTGTTTTTAATTATGTTTGGAACATAAAAATTGGATCAGACCACCTAGCTTAATATCCTAACTATAAAGAGTGTATGTTTATGAAAAGATATAAAACTTTTACAGATATAATGCAATAAAATAAAAGCGTATCTTTTTGAGATATATTTAAAAATTTCGAGTTTAAAGCAGAAAATAGAATTCCCAGCCTAAACATTGCTGAAAATTGGAAGATATGTTTTGATGCAAGGTCTCGTACCTGGGAAGGAATAAGTCCATGAAACAGTACAGGCTACGGACTGATCAGTTAGAAAGCAGCTTTGTAGACAAGGACGTGGGGGTCCTGGTGGACAACAGGTTGAACATGAGACAGCAACATGGCCATGAAAGTCAACAGCATCCTGGGCTGCATAAAGAAGAGCAGTGCCAGAAGGTCATGTGAGGGAGGTGACCCTACCCCTCTGTCAGTACTGGTGAGGTCATACGTGGAGAGCTGGGTCCAGTTCTGGCTCCCCAGTGAAAGAATGACATGGACACAAGGGAGCAGGTCCAGAAAAGGCCATGAAGATGATGAAGGGCTAGGACCATCTGAAACAGGGAATGAAGATGAGAGAGGTGGGACTGCTTAGCTTGGAGAAAAGAAGGCTCAGGGGAGATCTCATCAATGTGTAGAAATACCTGACAGGAGGGTTTGAAGAAGATGGAGCCAGACTCTACTCAGTGGTACTCACTGAAAGGACAAGAGGCAATGGGCATTATTTGAAACACAGTAAATTCCATTTTAATATGCTGCGACAGTGATAAAACAGTGGAACAGGTTGTCCAAAGATGCTGCAGGATTGCCAGCCTTGGAGATAGTCTAAACCAGACTGGACACAACCCTGAGTAATGCTCTCTAGTTGAATCCGAGTAAAGCAGCTGGACTACACAATCTCCAATCATCCTTTCAACCGCAATTCTGTAATTCTGTGAAAACGACTAAGATGTACCATATTCCCAGGAACAAACTGCAACACGGATAAAATAAAAGGCCATCTGAAGGCAGTCTTTCATAGAACAGTAATTTTGAAGAAATTCAGAAAAAACAAAATACATATCATACATGTGAATATATGATAGGAATAATTAATTTGTCCTATGACAAACCTGTCTTTCTTGGAGGGTGCTCTCTGGAGTCTCCTCCTTCAACTATAATTTCACAACTAATACTTCACTGTAGAAATCTCTGGTCCGAAAGAAGGCATGCTAACTAGTACTTATATACCTATGTAAACTGACTATCTCCTTGGTTTTGGTAGGTGGAATCATAATGACATCTTTAATTATGGTAGAACAGAAGGTTCTTCATGGGATATTAAACTGCTAGTCAATAATTCTAGCTGCTAAAACCCCTTGTTAATTTTTATGTTGCCTCTCTAATTTTTTTCATCTGAAAATAATATAATTATACCACCTATGAATTTCTCAGAGTTGCTAAAAACACCCATAATGAGGATAGTTTATTACCATATTATGTGTCCTTTTAAGAACACAAAATAATATGATGTTCCCTCTACATTTTCTCAGTTGTCTTTCTTTTTTTTTTTAACTTCAAATCATACCTCTCTCAAACACCACCTTTATCACGGTAAACACAATTCTAGTTTTCTAGAATTTTCTAGTTTTCTATTTTTGCAGTTCCCACTACATTTACCTAGACTATTCTTCCTTACTTTCATAATATATTTTTTTTCCAAAGCCAATCTGATGCTCTGTCCTCACTTCAGGGATGCCTGCAAATGCTCAGCTGGCAGTGAAAGATGTAAAGATACTGTTATTGGATACAGTAAACGTAATAGTCTGTGGTGGGTTGACACCAGCCAGCAACTAAGCACTCATCCAGTTGCTCACTCACTCCCCACCTCCTACGAGCAGTTTTAGCCAGTTGTTCTATTACCCAATAATCCCCTCCCACCCAAGGAGAAAGGAGAGTCATGGGTTGAAATGGAAAGAGAATTAATAAAAAAATAATAAAGCCTAATACTAATACAAATATTAATATAAAATACACAAAGTTATACTCAGCCCATATAGAGGTCACACGCTGTGCACTCCCAGCAGTGAATGCTAGGATGTCAAACACTGTGAGCACCAGAGCTCCAGTGAAAGCACAACGGTCATCTCAAATGGGGGAGTAGGCCTTGGGAGCAGAATGCTGGGTGAGACCCTCCAGTGACGATGACCATCAAGGAAAGAGGGAAGAAGAAGAAGAAGGGCCATCCCTGGGAAACTTTCCAATTTATAGCAAGCATGACATCTATGGTGTAGATTACTTCTGTGGTCCAGATAGAGGCAGGTGCCTTGGCTTTTGCTCCTCCTAGCTTCTGCACTTGGCTAACTCGAAACTGCTAAAGACCTTGATCACTATGGCAACCTGCATACCAGGGATAGCCACAAACTAAAACAAGGTGTTTTATCAACTTTGTTCCCATCAAACTGGTTGCTGCAGTCTTCTCAAAAATGCTGTTTCTCTCAACAGAAATTTGATTCTATGATTCTGTCCCCATGAAATCAGGACCTTAATGTCCAGCCAGACTCTGAGCAATGGCTACCTGCAAGACCACCTCCCCACCTTCACAGTTTTTATCCCTGAGTGTGATGTTATATACAGTATGGAACATCCCTCTGGTCAATTTGGGTCAGCTGTCCCCGCTGCATTCATTTGAGCCTCTTGCACACCCCTACCCTGCCTGCTGGGGAGCGGGGAAAAAAAGAAGGCCCTGTTGCTGAGCAGTGCTTGCACAGCGTCAGCCAAAACAGATGTGTGTTACCAATACTGTTTTAGTCACAAATCCAAAACACAAATCCATGTGGGCTGCTGTGAAGAAAATTAACTTCGTTCCAGCCAGTACATAGTCCTATCAAAGGAAGATAAAATTTCATGGTATAAGCAGGTCATCCACCATAGGGAAAAAAGAAACCGTCACAATCCAAAGTAAACTATACTGCAGTCTCAGTAACACAGGTGTTCAGCCAGCGTGCAATGGGTAAACAAAACTGAAATACTTGCATCTATGCTGTCTATAAGGCATTCCAATGATGTGACCCCAAAATGGTGTACATCTATATGGTGGACCATCTGCCTTCTACAGATACATGCATGGCGGATTCAGGCCAGTGCAAAATATACAGCATGACATTTGTAAAGAGCTCATCTATGGGACAAGGTAAGGTATTTCTTTCTCTCTCTCCCAGAAATCATTATTAAAAACATAAGTGGAAAAAACTCACGTCTGGAAGCTCTTTGTGGTAGCAGGACCTCCTTCACAGAATCACAGAATCACAGAATGT
>NW_010196415.1:0-6284 GCF_000695765.1 Mesitornis unicolor
CTATGAGGGACCGGGGAGGACGTGGTCCTGGAGCCCGCGACGGGGACGCAAAGGCTTCCAGGCCTTGGGTGTGGATAAGTGTGTCTGCGTGCGTGAGGGGAGGCTCGGTTCCCGGCGAGTGTTTTGGGTTTTACGGTACGGTTAAGTCGCTGTCTTCATCTCGTCTGCTTCAGTCTTCCCTGCCTTCTCTGAATCGTAGAGGCTATAGCTTAAGTGTGAGGCAGAGAGGTTTTGGAATCGCATTGATTTGCTTACAAGGCGTCTCAGTCTAGCCTGACAGCCTGAAGTGCAGATAAAGAAATAAGAGAAGTAAAATTGCAGGATGATTTGTTTCCCAAGAGAGTAGCACATGCCTCTTCTGACATCCTTAAGCAGCAAGAAACACTTACTGCACAAAACGTTTTTTCAAAGCGGAGGTATTGCGCAGCCCGTGTAAGCTGTAAATTGCCTTCCTGCACGTTTACAGGACATGGTGACATGCAGTAGAGAATATATGGGCTAGGCTGGCTTGGGTAATGCAAGTATTCTTGCCATGGCCATGCATGCTGCTTCTGATACCACCTAAACTCTTGAATTCTGTATAAGATTGTATTGCTCTAGTTTGGCATACCCAAAAGAAGACTAGGAAGAGGCTGTTTTCAGGGTTCCACGCTTTGCATTCAGAGTAGGATTCAGGCAGAGAAGCAGCGCTGGGACTTTTTTGTCTTTCAGCCATTTGGTTTGTAGGTGAATTCTTTGTGCATTGGCCTCAAACTGGAAGCACTGTGATACTCGCAGCCACTTTGATTAACTCACAAATATTATAGCAGATGACTACCATGCGATATACTACTTCTAGAGTTAGAAGTAATTGCTCTGCTACAGTCACCTTTCACCTTCTGCCTTGTTCAAACCAGCATTTCCTCTCTGCTGTTCCTGTCTGAAAGCTCTTGCAGTAAAGGTTCTCCTTGGTTCTCCAGAGCACCTTTCTACCCACTGAACCAGTAACAGTTGTATTGGTTTTGGTGTATATTTGGTGTGTCTTTGTTGTTTTTGTTGTTAGTGTCAAGTATAACAGGCCTCTTTTCCTTCCTCTGCTAAAAGGTTGAGTTAAAATTTCCATTGGTTTTACCGTATGCTTAATGTGATAAGCAGCGAGCTATTATGTACTCCGTGTACTCCTAACAGGATTTCCCCTTTGCTGTCTTCTGAGGGAGTACATTTCTGTCTTGCTAAGAGTACTTTCTTCTGTTTCTGCTGAACGGCTTTTGTTATTCTGTAATGCTATATAATCTTTATTGCTTTCAACTATTGTTTTTTGAAAACAGTAATTGCAGCTTTATAAATTAACTAGTGATATTTATTTATTTGAACAGTTTTGTATCTATTTTAGTTTATTAAAATTCGACAGGGAAAGGAAGATAGGCAATTGTGCTAAAAGTTCTTGTCTTTAATCTCTTCTTCCCATGATAATCTAGTCTCTTACAATGTTGTTTTTGGCACTAAAGTGTCATCATGCTTTCAGTGAAGAAACATTAATTTTAAATAGCTGGCTTTTAATCATTAGTAAAATAAACCAGCAAGAAGTCTTGATTTTTAGATACTACTTTGCCTATCTAGTTTCTAGCTAAATCACAAAATTCCTCTGTTACTGAGTTTATTCCTTCATTCCTGGGTTGCTCCTTATTGGGATTTATTAAATTAATTTAGAGAAGCAAACAGAAAACACTTACTGGAAGTATTTCAGGAGATTAGAGGTCTGTAAAAAGAGATGATGCAGTGGTAGAAACCGCAGGACTTCTCTACACAAACATCTGATATATGTAGCATTTGCTACCTGCTTTTTCCAGTGTGAAATATCGGTGATCTTGCAAGGTTTCTTCCAGCTCGGATTCTGTGCTTCTGTTATATGAATGGGTAATTAGTAAGTGTTAAAATGTGAATCGGTGACCATTAACTTTCAGTGAATCTCAACCAAAGACATTCCTCAGTGTATAAAATTACAATTGGCTCTCTGATATATCCCTCTTTTTACCTGCCACAGGAGATGGAATGAACAAATGAAAGAGTATAATTATGACCTGGAACCTTCAAGAAATAGTTATTGGAATTTGAATAAGAAATTTAATTTCCTGGTGAACAGAGTTTGAACTATCAGGGTTGTCTTTCAGGGCTAGGAGATCCTTCTGAAGCAAGGAGCAATGTACCTAATCAAGCTCAAGCTAGATCTACAAAGAGTATTGTGGGGGTTTTGGTGGGTTGTTTGGGTTTTTTTTGCAGTTTTATACCGGGTGAAGCCAAAAGGCTGTCTAGCCTAGTGTTCATCTATAGCAGCAGTTGGCAGTGGAGTAGGAAAGAATAAAAAAGCAAGTGTATGGTCACACTTCACAACGTAGCGTTACAGCAATCTGTAGCGTTGAAACTTTTTATTTGACTCTAGGCACACAAGCCAGGTAAGAGTTGAGCATTCACAGAGTCCTAGGGGAAGGAATTTCCATAGATTGAGCATTCAGTGAAGCAGCGGTTTCATTTGTTTGCTTGGAGCAGTGATGCTTGTTTTGATGCTTCTGGCTTTGTGTTAAAGAGACAGCAAACAATCTTTGCTGCCTATATTACCCATGCCACTTATTAGGTGTCTGTAGAACTGTCTTATCCTCCGCTTGGTCTCCTTTTCAGACTGAAGTCATAGTCGTCTTCCTCCCAGGACAGGAGCTGCCCCATACCTTGGACTGTCCTTATCACCCTACACTGCCTTTTTCTGTTCTGCTATCTGCTTTATGAGAGTGGAGTGGGCACTCCAGAGCTGCACACGATATTGGGGATAAGTCTATTATGGATTTATATAATGACATTAAGCTTTCTATTTCACTTTTAATTCCATATCAATTTCTGCCTTTTGTTATTGCCTTTTTGTGTGTTGCTGAGCACTGACCACAAGTGCCCGAGCATGAGCACTTGTACGTTGTTGTGGAATATAACACTGAATAACTTTCTGAAAATGCCCTGAAAACTATAGCATCTTCCCTGAGTAATTGGTGCAAGTTACTTTTAACCTTGTAGTGGATTATAAATTAATTTTACAGGTGATGTCTCTGAATAGCGTGTTTCTGTTTGTAAAGGCTATCATGTGCCACTGAAAATAGCCTAGTTCCAGCAGTTTTTAAGGAGTATTAAAACCAAACCTGTTCTGGAATACGATTACTGAATACCTTCTGATTCACTGTGTGTGCTCTTACTTTAGGATTGAAGTACTGTATCTTCTTCCAAATGTCAGAATCTAGAGATGTATTTTTACAATACTCTTTGTATCCAAGGGAGGATATGATTATTTGCTGTGATATTTACGAGCTTTAGAAAAAGCTGGCCTACCTTAAAACATTAGTTGGGTGTCTTATGTCAGCACGCTTATTGTAACCTGGGGAGAAAATGTATCTGATTAGAACATGAATCTTGAAATTATTTTGTTTCTGCTTCCAGACTTCCTTTTTCCTATTTGACCTCAAAGGGAAAAGGCTTTGTAAGAATTATTTGAAAACTTCATGCTATGAATGAAAATGTGGGAAAGATACTCTGGAAGTGCAGTGAATATTGATTTTATACCCTAGACAAACAAAAATGATAGTCTTAACATATAGTAGCATTTTTTTAATTGGTCTTGGATCTCTGTAGATGCAGTGCAGTTCTCAGGTAATACTGTGTTATCTACTATTACCTTCTTATGGTTTACTGTGAGAAATTGTGTGTGGGAAGTAATTTGTTAAAGCATTAGGGTATGGAAACGTGGCTAAAGTCTTGAAATAATTTTCCTAAGATGTGGTGCTTTGGAACGTAACAGGATGAGAATTTTACAAAAATTAGTAAAATCCTAATTGGTAATGGGGTATAGTGAAAAGCAAAAGAATTTGCACTGTGAAAAGAAAAGGGGAGCGGGGAATTGAGATAGAGTTAGTAACTTCTAGGGTATTTGAGAAGGTTGCAAAACTGTCAAGGCTTGGAAGATTTCTACATTCACAGACAAATAAATCTCAAAGACAGAAAGGAGGGTGCCTCAAAGCTAAGATAAGCAGAACATCCTTGAAGATAAGGGACTAATGAGCTAACACAGCTGCAAGAAACGCTTAAAACATGACTAGTTACATAGAGACAATAAAGGTGAAAAGTTTAGTGATGAAGACGATGAGCCTTCATCCCTGATTCTAGTGCACATGGGACAATGGGCAGAAACTTATGCTAAAGATTTTCCTGGAAAACTGTTGAATATGTAAATAACTTTGCAAAAAATGTGTGGCTATGATAATGAATGCTACTATAAATAAACCTCAACCTATTAGCAGGGGTGCTTTTCAGGCATCCCACTTCCTGAATGCACCCAGCATGCTGCTAATAAACCTTTGCTTCACAGAACTGATCCGTCTCTAAACTTCCATTTTGTGAGCACGTTTCTCACAACTCCAAAGTTCTGCATTGCTCAGAGTAACAAATCTACCCTGGGAATCTCCTGTTGTAAGGACTTCTGTTTAGTACTGCCACGGCAGGTTTTTAAACCTGGTATGTGTGCTGCTGAAGATTTAGGGTAAATGTATCTCGCTTTCTGTCTGTTGTAGGAGGCTATTCAAATGTCACCAGTTGAATTACATTCCAAAAAAGATGGTTTGCAGCAGGTTTTCTGTCGTACTGTTTATTAAGATCTTTTCTAAATAAATATTTAAACAGAGATTGAGTGTATGAATGGTATTTTTTAAAGTCTCTTCAAATATGTGAATACAGATATTTATAAGGAAAAGCACTACTCTGCACTTTAGACGTGAAAATTGTCAATCTATTGTTTCTTTAGAACTGAAATTGAACGTGTGTGCTGTATCACAGCACTGTAATAATCTTCCACTGGGTCATAAGGCAATGAATTTTACTAAGCAATATTATAACATTCAATCAATCAGTTACCATAGCTGGTGGTGTTCTTCAAACAAATTATGTGGGGTTTTTTTGGAGTGTCTCTGTCAGACTTGTACTTTCTATAGTAATAGCAGAGTTGTGCTTTTTTTTTTCTTTAGGTATTATTAAAAGGTCACAAAACATTTTTGTTCCTGGCTTTTCGATTCTTAAATTTAATGCAGACATTCTCAAATAAAGTTAAAATAATGTTTTCTCATGAAGTGAGTATTTTCTTTGTGAAGAGATACAAACATCTAGAATTGCTATTACTTGCCAAAATTGGATATAGCTCCCTTTGTTATGATAAGCTTTTTGGATGAACTGTAGCTGTTCAACAACAGCTATTCTAGCTGTTGGGTAAATAACTGAAAAAAAAAATCATTACTTGCTTTGATTTCTTATTTTCTGATGTAGTTTCCCATTCTCTGGACTTAGCTTAGCTTAGAAGAGTAACAAATTCGTGCATTGTGGAAATAAATTCCGTAGTGTCATACCTAAGGTTTTATTGAATTATTTTCCTTTCAAGTTTTGTGCTTTCAGGAGTTATTTCCAAAAGTCACTAGTCTGTGGATACCACTTTAAGTCTGTTCTCCAAAAGGATATTGCAGACTTTAGTTTATAGATTGCTTTTCCATGCATGTTTCTTTTTTATAAAGGGAAATTTGTCATCATGTAAAATATTAGTTTTTGCGATAAAGAGCAGCTCTAAAATAAAATTCAGGATAGCCTGTTAGATGTGCAAGCAGACTTTCATTGCCCAGGCGAAATAAGATGTATTTGTCCTGATTTCTTCCTAATATAATCGAATGCTAGACTGACATCAAAAAGCAGTTTCAGACTGGTGGTTGTTAATATACGTTTTTAGAAGTTTTAGCCTTTGGGAAGTGATTAATAGTGTAACACAACTGTTTAAAATAGTCACATCAGAGAGTTTTGTGGTAATTTGTTTTATTATTATTATTTTGTTGATTTTTTTTTTCCCCCTGATGTGTTAGAAGTTGAAAGTGCATTCTTAGTCAGAGGACAGAGGTATGCGCTGCCTAAATTGTACATAGCCTGTGCTGTCAAAGACACCTGGTATAGGATAGCAGGCAGGAGGATTTAGATGAAGTTTAAGCTCTCTAACTCTGGATATGGCTGCTTAGTTGGTGGTTTTGGTACATAATTTTAGTGCCTTCCGCCTGAGGTTTCCTCGGTTCACGTGTGTTCCCTGTGCCTTCACACCATTTCCCTTTGCTCCGTAAGCCGCAGCCTGGTATACTTTCTAGTACTAGAAAACTTTCAGACCAAACTTTCAGCCTTGCTTGTAACTTTGAAGCAGTGCCGTAGACTGGTGTGAAATCATCTTTGCCAAGTCTTGGGAAACGGGA
>NW_010196416.1:0-225 GCF_000695765.1 Mesitornis unicolor
AGGGGGAGCGGTGGAGCCACTCTGCCCCTACCCCGCCGGCAAACGGTGACGCTGCCCAAAGGGGACAGCTTCATCTGGGGAGCGCCTCTCCTCCTCCTGCCGGCCCCAGCCCAACCCTACCGCCCTCCTCTGTCCCAAAGGAGACACAAAACACGGATCCACGCCGCGTAATGGAGCTCCTGGCTCTCCTCAAGCCACCTCAAGTCTTCAGGTGCCACACCGCGA
>NW_010196416.1:241-14899 GCF_000695765.1 Mesitornis unicolor
AAGGCAGAGGGAAGCGGTGCCAGCAGGGCCAGGGGTGCCAACGGCGAGACATGGCCTAGGAGAGGCCATGGCAGAAAGAAACCAGAGCACTGAACCAGGCCAGGAGCAAACCATTGATTGCAAAAAACTCCACAGCCACCCAGTAGCAGAACGCAAATCAGACTGGGGACAAAACAGGTACGGCTCGACCCCCTGTCCAGCAGTGACGTACGTGAAAGATGGTAACGGTTCGGGGTGCCAACGGCGAGACATGGCCTAGGAGAGGCCATGGCAGAAAGAAACCAGAGCACTGAACCAGGCCAGGAGCAAACCATTGATTGCAAAAAACTCCACAGCCACCCAGTAGCAGAACGCAAATCAGACTGGGGACAAAACAGGTACGGCTCGACCCCCTGTCCAGCAGTGACGTACGTGAAAGATGGTAACGGTTCACAGAAGGGGTCTCTTTGCTGGACAGCACCTGTCTGCTTTTGTTCCCTTACTGCCACCCACCCCTCCCAAGACCCTTTACCCTCCCCTAGCCCCTGAGAATGACATTTGACTGTGCACCCCATCTCTCTCCCCGAACGAAACCAATGAAAGTTAAAATTATTTACACTTTAGCCATTTAAAAACCCAATAAAATAAGATTGCATATGTCCTACTGGGGATGTGGGTATTAGCAGCAGCTACAGCTAGCTCAGTACTCTGCGTGCAAAACGAAAGACAAACAGAAGACAGACCAAAATACTGCACCATTACTAGGAAGCGTTTGCTGGGGTTGGTGTTTCGATTGTGGCGTAAGGCTTCTAGGAGCCGGCTCCTCCCCAGCTGCAGGGCAGAGGCATCTCCTGCTCAGCCAGCGAAGGCCGGGCTCTAGAAGGACGGAGAGGATTCATTATTCCAGACACAGCACATTAACACTGACGCGTTTCCAGCCCAGTCAACACAAACATCTAAAAACCCACTGCACGTTCATGGTGTGAGCTCTTCCTTCTTTCCAGTGACGATGGAGGAAAAGGGGGCGAGTGAAGAAGACCTAGGACATAGATGCTGCTGTCATCCCTGCCTCCTCCTCATCTCCTTGCTTTGGCAGCTCAGCAAGTGTGGGAGAGGGGGGAGCCAGAGCGGCAGGAGACTCTCGTGCCTCCTGCTCCTCTCCGAGCCCCAGCTCTACATCCATTTGCTCCAGCTCCCCCTGATCCAGTAGCTCAAAGTCATCTGCTTCCTCCTCATCCTCAGGTGAAGCTGCTGTCTCTGTCTCCACCACTTCGGTCTCTGACAGCTGTGCTTGAAAGCTCAGTTTCTCTTCAGGCTCGGTGGGGAGGAATTCGGAGAGGGAGGGTCCCTCGCTGGCCTCTGAGGACCGCAGCAGGGCAGAGAGGGTGTTCTGCACCACTGTGGTAATGGCAGTGGTGACGATCTCCTCGCTCAGCGTGTCAATGCAGATGGCCAGGCCTGGGGCAGGGACAGTCTTTGGCTCTGTGTTGCCTCCTGCCGCTTGCCCGCTCCCATTGAAGTGCGTATTTACAAAATGGAGAGGAGACGCTAGGCGAAGGATGGAGAGGTCAGAGTCCGCGGCCTCCTTCTCTGCTGAGTCCAGCTCACAGGCAGCGTGGGCAAGCTCAGGACCCAGAGGCACACCAAACGCGTCTTCATCGCTCTGTGGTCCCAGGTCTCTGGAATGGTATTCTTCCACAGAGGGGAACTCTGCCAGGTCCTTGGAAAACGACTCCTCCGGCTCGCTGTGCAGGCTCTGCTGATCCAGGTCTGAAAGGCACCAGAATTAAAGCTCACGTCTCCTCACTCCAACCCAGGGCACTGACATCTCCCACCCCCCTCCCCCAGCTGACACACCAGGGCTCACTTTTGGGCATCCTCCCAGCTCTGAAAGAACAGCAGGAAGGGGTATGCAGTTATTCCCTTCTCCCAGTGTCATGACTCATGTGGAGTGTGTCCCTTTTCTCATCCTGCTCTACGTGCTCTGTGGTCAGAGAGGACTTCCTTCTCCAGCTCATGCTTTCCACATCTAAAGCCCTCCACATCTAAAGCCCTCCACTAAAATCTACAGGGTCAGAGGAATTGGACCTGCAACACATCACCTGCCTTTTGCTCCTCAAACACTCAGGTGACCACATCTGAGTGGTTACCTTCACATTCCTCACCACTAACCAGCCTTTCTGAGCTTGTAGGTCAGACAGGGTGGGGTGTCCGACCTGTTCCACCCAGAATCACATAAATAGGTGTGTGACTATACCAGACAATTATTTCTGTGGGATTTCGTGGATGACCTTGCTCCCTTTCTGGAATGACAAGAGCCTGCTGTCTCGGGGGGCAGTAATCGGGGGCAGATGTCCATTCAGGACCAGTCATGAAGCCAGGGCATGCTGCACTGCTATTACTGCTTCCTCCTTTTAATGCTCCTCCCCCTGCAAATAGTTAGGTTCTCTCCCAGTGCCAAAACAGTTGTTTTGGGACAAAACAGGGTCAGGAAGGCAGCAAAGTGTCCCCTCACATACCTTCAGAAACATCTGTCAGCTGTGGGGTGGTAGCCCTTGAGACAGAAAAGCCCCCACTCTCCAGGATGGAAGCCTCCTCATCAGAGAGCTCAGAATCTGTGATTGACAGTGCCAGAGCAGTCTTTTTCACATCCACCTGCATGTGATGAAGGCAGAGAGTCAAGTTCCTGGGTGTGTGACTACCAGTGCTGCCTACAGGCACCTCTCCACAAACCAGAGCTTCCAGGCAGAAGTCCTTTGCAGGAGAGATTCTGTACGAGACAGTACGAAAGCCAGAGGAGGCTGGGCAAAGTGCCCATTGCACTGCCAGGGAAAGGCAGTCTCAGTCTCTGGCTTTCCTGTGGTAATTCACTGCCTGAGGCTTTGTCTGCCCTCAGTGAAGAACCCAAAAGAGCCAGCACAAGATGGGATCAGCCTGCAGGAGTCTCAGAAGGCTTTGATCCTTCTTCCTCTCCTGGGATCACCAAGGAGTAAAACACTCCTTCCCTTTTGCTGGGCCCAATGAAGCCTTCTACAAGTGGCAGCAGCTCAAGTATCCGCATTCCTTTGGAAGCTGAAGCTTCCCATTTCATAGCCCAGCTACATGCCCAGAGCTCCCACAAAGGAAGACACTTGGTCCATTTCCGTGGAAAGGTCACACCCAGTTTGTCTGAGAGCAGGGAACTGTGCAACAGAGACACCAGTGCTGCTCATGTCCTTTACCAGGGGTGAGGAGTCACTGCACATTACACCAGGACAGCTGACTTATTTAGGAGACACTTGCATTCTCTGAGCATGAAGTGTAAGCATCAAAGCAGTTCCACAGGTCAGCAGGAGGCTGGAGCACGGCTCTCCCTGCCCTGCATCACCAGCCTCGGGACACTGAATTCTCAATACCCAGATTGAAGCCAATGGCCTTCATCAAACTAACGCCCTCCTCCCCTTGGGATTCTGCAAAGAAGTGACTTGTTGCTCTGCTGTTCATTACTAATGCAGCTGTAGTCAGACCATCCCTTGGCTCTCAAGCTGCCATAGACCAGAGAGGAGGGACTGGTTGCTGCACAGCTCTGTGTGCTCTTACCACTGGGGAGAAGCCCGAAAGCTCTGCTTCGCTCTCACTTTCCGTCTCTGCTGTTGGCTCATCACCTGCTGCAGGCTCACTCTTCCCTTGTCGCTCTATGAGAAAGAGAAGAAAGGCTTTACATGAGACTGAAGGAATTTTATGCCTTTATACATCACTTTCCCACTACTTCTACTACCCTGTGAAACTGCACCACTTCTTCTAGAAGCCCAAGGTTCCCAGAGACATCTGTACTCTGTTGCTACCCTTTGCTGTTCCCAGGATTACCTGCCCAGCTGCTCTCCCTATAACCCCCAAGTTTCAGTTTTCCCCTGCTCCACTACAGCCTTTCCCCACACCGTGTTGGCAAACCCTGCTCTCCCATTGTCTCTTTGCTAGGGCTCCACTCTGGGAGTACAGCACCAGAAGAAGTCGAGGGAAGGTGGGTCCTTACTCTTCTTCTCATGCTTGTGGTGCAGCGTCTCTGCCTTCATACTGTAGTCCAGTTTCATCAGGACAGGCTCCAAACGTGTGTACATCCTCTGGATCAGCTCGTGGTAGACCACCAGAGGCCAGAGCAGAATGCTGAGCACTGCAAACACAGCATGGGACAGTGTGAGAGACAGACCAAGCACGGCCCAGCCCTTTACAGGGCACCAGCAAGAAACTCTGCAGAAAGGGAAGCGCAGCTGAATGGTGTTTGCTTTCTCCTCTGACTGCCTGAACTCCACACACATGGCTATTCCAAAGCTGCTTGATCAGCCAGGTTTTCCTAACAGATCTCTGTTAAGATGCAGATTTATGTTAAGATGAAGCATAAGCTCTCCACTGTAGCCATTGCATCCCAGCCCCAGCATGCAAAAGAGGCCCTGAAATGAGGTTATTAAAACTAAAAATCACCAAAACTTTTATAAGGGTAGCAGCATAGAGCTCACACGTAGATGTGCTAGCAGCAGACCATCAAAAGTCTTCAGAATTAGAAAGGAATCACGATGCAGTGAAAAAAGCCTTATTTGCTAAACATGCAGCTTCCTTAACAGCTCTCTGGATATGGATTTGCCCACTCTAGGAAAGGAGAGACTGCAGCTTTCTGCTGCTCTGGGGCTTCACCAGCACAGCCTCAGCCGTGGCTGGAAGAGGAAAGCAATGTTTTAGCGACTGCTCCCTCTCCTGACCTTGCAGTTTTACTGCATGCATGCAAAGCAAGACGCTTCCTGGAGCAGGCTGCTTGTGTCGATTCATCATCCAGCACAGATTCCCTCAAGAAAACCACAAAAATGCTTCTACCAGCATATCAACAGCACAGTTAGGTCATGTTTCAGCTTAAGTCAGACAAGAGAGCTGCTTATACTCACAAATGATGTAGGAGATCATTATGCCTGGAACATAGTGTCCAACTATAGCCAGAATCAGGCAGCCTGAACAGACACTCATGCAGAACTGAAGGAAGAGAGAGGAACAAACAGAAGTGAGGAGAGGCAGAGATCTATCTATGCAAACAGTGCAGAAAACCCAGTTAGAGCAAAACGAGGGATGCTCCTAACAAAGTCAGTACACCAGCTTTGCACTGAGTCCATTCAGTTGCTGACAATCACAACTCAGACAGCTCAGCTGGGTTAAGCTTTAAGCATTAGAGATTCAAGCGCAGGAAGATCAAGGTAACCCAAGACCCCAGCAAAATGAACCAAAACTTTACTGGACAGTTCTTTATGAAGTAAATGATGCTCCCTGAGGCCAGGGTGGGATAATGCAAATTGCAATAAAATCAGCACTTTAAGAGAAAACCGTACTGTCCTGACAGAGACAAGACGCTGTTACAGTCGCCAGATGCTGGGCCACTGCTACGCCATAAACCAGCTGGCAGCAGCCTTAGTGGAACCCACGCTCCTACCAGACCAGGGCCTTCCTCCTGTGGAAAACGTGGAAGTATGATGGTGCAGCCCCGAGGGCTTGTCCTGCATTCTCCTGGGGAGGGGGAGAAGCAAGAACAGACACCCTAAATCCAGCAATGAAGAGTTTAAAGGGTCTACAAAAGCTGGAGACCTCTGAGGGCTCTGCTCCCAGTGTATTCACTCCTTATGGGCATCTGAGTCCTGGTCTCCTATTCCAGTGTTTTAACAGAAGAGGAGCAATCAGCAGTGACAGAAACCCACTCCTTTTGGCGCACTGGACCCCAGCAAGCCTGATATAATCCCAGTGGCTTGTCTGTCCTATTTTTTGTGATGCTAAGGCAACTCCCGTCTACGAACCCTTTCCAAACGACACACGCCACAGCTGCCAGAACACGGTTAATGGCAAGTTTCCACACACTCAGAAACACCACTCCATTTAGACTTGGCTAGCTACAGTCTTGGCTAGCAAAATAGGCAGGACCAGCTTAAAGGCTTGAATGGAGCCTGTGAAAGGGGCAGAGACTGTAGGCTCCCTTTTTTCTTCCCATTCCCAACCTAAGAGTTTCCCTTGCACACTAGGAGATAAAACTAAGCTAGCTATTCACAGAAGGGGTTCAGCCCCAGTTTACAAATACCAGAAGCCAATTACTCCTTATTTAAGCTTCCCAGGGCACTGAGTCTGAAAGGAATGAACAGCAAATGTTAAACAGAGACAGCAATTGTAAAAATATTGATTTGACATTCTTCCATCTCCTAGGTTACTAGCAATGGAAATAAAAGCCCCTGCACAGATAAGTAGGTATCTCCAGCTTACCTTGGCAGGATTTTGCCTCTTGTACTGTAGCAGTTCCTGCAGGTACAGCCTGAAGGTGACCCAGCTCTCTGCCAGACAGTGGCACAGCTCAGGGACACTGAGCAGGTGAGGTTGTGCCCCTGAAGTCATCCCCTCACTAGAGACAGACAAGAGCAAGAAGACAATCTTTGAACATGGTCTGTTTTGTAGGGGGGAGAACAGCTGCACTGGGAAGCAGAAATCCCTACCAAATGCTTGACAGTGCTGACTGCATCTTCAACTGAGCTATGGAAGGCACTCGTTTTGGAAATACTTTTTTCTCTGATCAGGAACAGAGCCAAGAGACACCTGAGCCAAGTAGCAGCAGCAGACACCATGCCACAGCATCCCTGTGCAAAAGCATCCCCAGGTGCAAAGCACTTCACCCGAAGCCACGTAGACAGAAGCACTGGGGGTGGGACTGGTTACGTGGCCTCCTCTGGCACCAAGGCTGAGGCAGCCAGAGCACAGTGCTCAGACCTGTAACCATGGCCAAGAATGGGATGCAAGCTACGCCACCACAGACAGCACCTATGGCCTGCAAGAGTCAGCCTCAGGGATTTCTTTCTTTCTGGAGGATTTTTAAAATAGTCTAGGATAGATCCTGGGAAGAAACCTGAGAGTTCCTAACATCAGTAGCACTTGAGCTTTATTGCTACTGAAAGAACACTAGCTTTCCCCAGAGCCTCAAACCGGCTCTGCAGCTGATAAGCAGCTCCCAGTGCAGGAGAAACCACTACCAACATTTCACAGCAGGAGCCACGCAGTGTACCG
This sequence comes from Mesitornis unicolor, assembly GCF_000695765.1. NCBI lineage: Eukaryota > Metazoa > Chordata > Aves > Mesitornithiformes > Mesitornithidae > Mesitornis > Mesitornis unicolor. Next base: position 7,277 of record NW_010196416.1, read on the forward strand.
ACAACAGCAAGAAGGACAGGTGAGATCACCACTCTAAATTAAGGCTTCCCCACTGTCCCCGGTCTCCAAGGAACACATCAGTGAGCTTACCTCTCCCCTCCTGGCTCCTCTGATGGCTGTGCTGTAGAGAGAACACAGCAGATTAGTCAGCCAAGTGAAAAATACAACCCGACATTTTTAGCACTTGAACAGAGCAGAGCTGGAGATGTATCATCCTTAGCTGGGGAAGCACCCTGGAGACTTTCTTCATGCTCTCATGCAAGCAGGAATCACTGGCTTGGAGTTTGAGCTGTGGCAAGCTTTGGTGAAGCATGCCTAGAGACTCAGAGCAGTGCTCTAAGGGCTCCCCAGCACATCTCAAACGCGTGGCATGGCACTCGTATCCAAGGCGCACCCTGCTGCCAGCGCATGGGCTCTCTGCTGCAGGGATTGCACATCCTGGCATCCCATGCATCTGCACAGTGCCATCCCAGGGCAGCCAACGTGGCTCCTGAGCTGGGCAAAGCTTCAGCTCCCACCTCGGAGCTCACCATGGCACCAGCAGGTCTGAGCTGCACTTCCCACTGACCAGCCCAGACCACAGACCCTGGCAGGATGCTGTGCACAAATGCCAGAGATCTCCCTGCTGTCTCTATCCTTTCCCACAGAATTAAGTAACAAACAGCAGCCTTGAGTATAATTATCTAATTCTAGAGCTCTTTTATGTCCACTATTAGCCCTTAGTGCCAGGCACATATACAACCACAATTCTAAGGTCTGGCAGCCTGGATAAGAGCAAGGGAAAGCTTCTCCCATTCCTCTCTGCACCCAACCCTGTGATGATCAGAGACTTACTCCACGCAGTACTGAAGGGAGAAGTGGTGTTTCAATGGCAGAAGTCACATTTGGTTCACATCTAAAGGCTCTGCCTTTAGATACAGAGAGGGGAAAAAAACCCCAAATATTTCTATGACAGCTGAGACTCATGAGACCGGCTGCCCACGGGTTTGGGTGTCCTGGATATTCAAGGACTAGTGCCTGAAGATGTACAGGGCTGAACCAAAGCTCTTGCATCAACAAAGTCCTTACAAGTCTCCTGTGTTTAACAAAGCCCTGATCATGCTGTGAAGACCCCTCAAGGTCTACCCTCCTCTACCCATCAGCCTACTGTATAAAAGTTGGTAGGGAGAGATACACTTTTCATGCTCTCTGGTTAACAGCAAACTTGGTCCAAGAGGTACTAAAAATCACTGGCACCCCTATCCCCCACGTTGCACGTCACCACATGAACAGGACTAAAATAAAGGAACACAGTTCACATTCACAATCCAGGGTACTTGTTGGAAACAGCCTGAAAAATCCAACATGAGCAAAAAGGGGTTGGAGCCTTCCCTGAAGTCATCAGCCAGATACAAAGCCCAAGAGCGGCAGGGCCTCCCCCAGGGAAACGCAGAGAAGAGAACATCTGTCTGCCAGCACCCAGCGAGACTTCAGACTCCAGCTCAAGCCGCAGAAGAGAGCAACTGCTCGTAGCAGCCTTGCTGCCGCTCTCCCAAGACACAGCACACTGGGCCAAGTATGTCAGCCCCCTCCCAGCGCTGCAGGCTCTGCACCAGCCGCTCCCCCCCGGGCGCTGCAGTCTCTGCCCCAGCCGCTCGCCCAGGGGAGGAGGCAATTCTTTGAGCCCCAGTAATCAGGGCTGACAACGGGAGTCAAACACTCTCAGACTGAGCTGCCCATCCACGTCCCTGCCCACAGCTGCTGGCCGTGGCGGCTGAGGCAGCCGGCAAGCGCTGCTCACGAAGGGAGCTCAGGGGGAGGAAGGAGTATCACGGATGCAGCTCCATCCCTATGGGGTGGTTGCCCTGCTCGCACAACCGCTGTTGCTGTATTTTGTTACTGCACTCAGGAATCTAAAGCTGCTTAATCGGAGCACGCAGAAATCCAGCCACATCTCAAAGCCTCATCCATTACCTGCACTAAATCACCAAATTACCTTTGGCACTGGCCTGGCTGTGACGGCTGCCTATGCTGGTTGTACCAGCTACCAAACGAGGTGCTGGGATGCTTGCTGTACTCTGCTGGACGCAACTGCCACCAACACAGTAAGCAGGATGGCACAGGAACCCCGCTCCTCTCAACTGACTGCAGTAATCTAAACCATCCAAAATATGCCAGCAGAGGGAGTGAAACAATTCTCAGCCGCTTCTGAAGGTTTCAGAGACACTTTGGGGAGCTGCAGAACATTTCAGCAGGCTGCAGAGGGTTCACGTGATTTCAACTATCTGGGAAAACACAAGCTGTCTTTAAAATCAACAGTATCTTGCTTCCTGTAGTAGCGTAGTCTGCCTGCTGGCCATCCCAAAGCACTGGCTGCCCAAGGAGCAGCCCAACCACAAAAAAACCTAGAGGATTTCCAGCAGGACATGGTTACTTGGGTGAGGCTTAACTCCAACCTGTGCTGCTATACTGTCTAGCACTGGTACAAGTAAGCTAGCAAGCAGGACACCCTCAGCTGGCCACAGGTCATCAATAAGTAGCTGAAATGTTGCTGTCGGCATCTCACGCTGGATTGTGGGTTAATACAAACCACTTGACATACACCAGACTCTTCTGGGAGACCAGTCAGCCACGCAAGAGTTTAGGTTACAGGTTGGTACAGAAAAATTATTGCTGATGGATTCCTTGGCTCTTACAGGTTTTCAACACTTCCTCAAGAGGCATTCTTCATCTGTGTGTAAACTTTAGCTAGAAAGCAGGGGCCCTTTTTAAGGGGTACCAGCATTCAATTGCAATGGAGGCCTTGTTAAAGCTCTTCCACATTACTCTCTCCTATGCTGACCAAAACACAGCTGCCAAACAACAGTACAGAAAACATTCCTACTTGACAGGACAAAGTGGAGGTGCTTCCTCAGCCCTTAAACAATATTTAAGTGGAACCCCACGTAGAGGTGGTTACATATGGAGAAAATACCCTGCATGGGTGCTGAAAATATGCAGTCCCTTTGGAAAGGGCCTAAAAAGGTTCTGCATCTTGCAGCTGTTAATGTGTCCCTGATCGCAGTGTGCGAGTAACTGCAAAATACTCGCTGAGGTTTCAGCATTCCTTCAGAAGTGATGTTATAAGCAGTCACCCGAGCCATAAAGAACTGCCACAAGCTGAGGTTTGTGTATATACGTGCTGACTCTTGAAGGTGTGGTACTGACCTACTTCCAAAAGCTCCTGGAAAGGCTTACAGGAAGCACCGAGGAGGAAAGCCACAAAGCTGCAGCTCTGCTTCAGTGGAAAGTGAGAGTCACACAAGAACCCCTGAGTATTCAGCAGTGCCAATTCAACAAGAGGCCCCTCAGCAACACAGAGCACCACTCGTTCCTTGTGGAAGCTGAGGAAACGTGGTCCAGTGGACCGTGTCGAAATCAGGGCTGTGACCTAACCAGGCACATCAGAAAGGTGTCCCTGTTCTTCGCTGTCAGCAACAGAAAAGCAGCAAGGAGTGAAACGTGGGGAAGAACACCACTGAGGAGCGGCTCAGTAGGATGTGCACTGATTTCTTGCAAAGCTGATGACACAGGATGAGCCTAATCCCTGGTGTGTCGTGTTGTGTGGTTTTCTTTTTTATTCCTCACTGGTCTGCATCATATAAATTGATTTCAGTATGGATTTCCTATTTCTTCTGTGATAAGCCAGCTTTTACAGGTCTGGTACTTGCTGGAGCGATTCTACCCCCACCTGCCTCAATGACACCTTTCTGTATTGGGCACCAGGCTTTTGCATTTCTGGACATGTTTCAAGTGAGATGTTTTGGGTTGGCTTTAAACTATTCCCTTAAATATCCAGTGTGAATAAGCAGGAAATTAAATTGGCCAGTCCGGTTTGGCTGCCTAGTTACCTGAACCACGCAAAGCAAACAGTTCCTACTACAGCTAAAACGTATCTAATCTTATCAGGACTTCTATGAAAGCACCCTTTAAGTCCATACTCTCTTAGGTCAAATAAAGGGCACCTTACAAACACACATATAGAGGGGCTTTCATTCAGAAACCCTCCCTAGAGTAGGGGGGCAGGGATGGAGGGCCCCAAGCCGCCTTTGAACAGCAGCAGTAGATGCAGTGGGCAGGCCTGCATCCAGTCACTTAGTAAATTCCAATGAAGGAGGCACTTGAAGCAGACAGCAGCCAACCCATGCCTATCATTGCTGTGAGGCTATTCCTCTTGTTGCTTTTGTGTCTAATGTTGGCAAAGGCCCTTCAATAAATGGGAAAGATAAGCCAAGTGATCAGACTCACTGATTAGCTGGAGCCCAGACGCTGTTCTGTGCAGGTACAATACAGTACCTGTCCCTGCTGTCACACCTCATCACCCACTCTGTTACTTGCCGCAAGGAGAAGTGGCTCTCATCTGCTCTGCCTCTCTCAGGGCAGAAGTCCACACTGCACTTAACTAAAACCAATATACTTCAACACACCCCCATTTCCTTCCCCCAGCTCAGCTGGCCACATATGCTCAGATCTGGAATGATCTTTTCACCATGACATCTGCAGGAGGGAGACGACACAGCACAAACCCTGCATCGCCCCCATCATCAGCTTCCCTGAGAAGCTAACTGGGCCCCTGTGCTGGTTTTGGTTGGGATAGAGTTAATTTCTAGTATGGGGCTATGTTTTGGATTTGTGCTGAGAACAGTGTTGATAACACAGGGACATTTTTGTTATTGCTCAGCAGTGCTTACACAGAGACAAGGCCTTTTCTGCTTCTCACACCACTCACCCCACCAGTGAGTAGGCTGGGAAGGCACAAGAAGCTGAGAGGGGACACAGCTGGGACAGCTGATCCCAACTGGCCAAGGGGATATTCCATAGCATCTGACACCATGCTCAGCATATAAAGCCGGGGGAAGAAGGAAGGGGAGGACATTTGGAGTTACGGTGTTTTTCTTCCCAAGTAACCGTTACATGTGATGGAGTCACGCTTTCCTGGAGATGGCTGAACACCTGCATGCCACCGGGAACCAGTGAATGTATTCCTTGGTTTGCTTTGCTTTTGTGTATGGCTTTTGCTTTAACTATTAAACTGTCTTTATCTCAACCCATGAGTTTTCTGACTTTTACTTTCCAATTCTCTCCCCCATCTCACCAATGGGGAGTGAGCAAGTGGCTGTTTAGTGCTTAGTTGCTGGCTGGGATTAGACCACAACAGTCCCCTTAGTCACTCTCAAAACAAGCTATTCCCAGAACCTCTCAGCACTAGGAGCAATTCTCCCCAGGCCCAGACTGAATTAGAATGAGGATGCATTCTAATACTCTGACACAAATAGGCAAGAGGCAGTACCAGTACCAAAGCCTGCAGTTACAGGAGGAATAGGGTTTACATGACCTATGAGAGAGCCAAGAAACAACCAGCTGTGGACATAGCCCAGCAGCTGGTGACACCAAAACTGTGTCCCTAGCTACAGTGCTACTCATCACATACCTGAGAAATCGAACAGGAACCTGGGCTTCCACCTCTCCAGCAAGAGGATGCCAAGAAGGGACATGCTGAGGAGAAAGAGAGGTCTCAGGGAGGTGGAGGAAAACAACCTGCAAATCAAACAATAAATTGTTAGGCACAAAAAAGGCAGCAAGTCGGTGCTCTCGATGAGCAAACAGATGCAGCTCAGTGTACAGCACAGCAGAAACATTCGACTGCTGCCGGCCACTGCAGCAAGCACTGTACTTCGCAGACACCCACCCCCACCACAGCACTTTCTCAAATGGCACCTCTGCCCACCACCAGACAGCTGACTACCTGCCACGTCCCAGCGCTCTCCTCCCCTGCTCCTGAGCATCTCCTTTGGCTGTAAAACAAGGTTAATGCTTGCTTGTACAAGTCCCTCCGAATCCTCAGGCTGGAGGCTCTAGAGAATGCAGAAAATTGGTTGAGAATCAGCCTGTTTGCTGAAAACTTACGTCCCATTTGTCATCACATGGTCCAGCATTACCTGCAGGTAGCACCAAAACGCTTCCTGCACCTGGTCCTAGATGCCTGTTCTTTCATCACAAACCTCTCCCCATTTAATCAGAGCCTAGCAGTGAAAGGGCTTTGTTGCTCACTTGACTCTATCGTAAAACCTTTCATGCCCCTCGTCATCACGTTGGCTCGAGCCAGACGCCAGCTCACACAATGGTACTCGCGCACAGACGCGCAATCCCACCATCAAAGAATTTATCTCCCCACTCCACACAGATTCAACAGCAAAGGGTCCAGGGCAGTGTTTGTGCCAGCAGCATCTGTCTGCACTCCTCTGAGCAAGAGCACCTCCCTCCAGCTCAGAGGAGCTCTTTGAAAGTCACTCCGGGAACAAATGCCAGGGCAACGCATTCACCCTCACCCTTTTAACGAATGCTCCTTTCCGCTTTTTCACCTCACTTCTCTTCAGCAAGTGTCTGCCAATAACTAATCCCAAATGCACCAGACAATGACCAGGGTCAGAGAGCATCTCGCCGTGCAGCGCAGGGAAAGGGCTGTGCTTCCCACCACGCCACAGTCAGAGGCAGGGGACTTGGAAGCAAGATCAGTCTCACTGGGCAGCAGAGAACAAAAGCCATAGGCTTTCCAAGGACTTACAGGACCTGCAATGACCTAAACAACGGTGTTTTTATCCCTTCTCATGGGACAACAGTTCTGTAGCTTAACACGTCAGCTCTGGAAGAAATTCTTCCTATTCTCCCTCATTTATGGATTGCAGTTGAAGGATGCTGGCTGAATCCTCCATGGGACTGTAAATAATTCCTCACTCTCCGTGATATTTAAATTTCTCTCTGTCATCCCATATTCTGGGTACTCCTTGTTCTTCTCGACCTTTTTACACACAGTCCCCTAGCCATCATTGTCTGCCACCCCTGCCATCTCACGGCACGCCTCTCCCCCTCTCACTAACTTCAAAGTTCTGCTTTCGGATCTTTCCAGTTGGCAGAGGAGTTCAAATCCATGCACGTAGCTGGCTACTACATCCACCTCTGCTAATCATATGGATGAGGGAGCAGAATCTAAGCAGAATCTAATGACTTCGAAGGCTGTTTGGTCATGTACTTTCCCCTTCTCTGACTTCAGTCTGTCCCTTCCTATTTCATCTGCAACTAACGTTTAACTCTTTACCAGCCAGTTTTGACCTTTCCTGCTGGAAAAGCTGCTGCCTGAAAGTGTTTTTGTCAGTAAAACTGACTCACTGCTTATACAAACAAACAGAATGTTTTCCGTTCCCATGCACAGCTGGGCTCTGCCATTCATGCTCCCAGCTCCTGCTGCTGCTGCTGCCCTGCCCAGAAGGGGAGGCAGGGCAGGGCAGGGGGGGGGATCCGCTCGCACTCAAATCAAGCGGCCTCGGCCTCCACAAAACATCAGTACCCTCCAGAAAAAGATCAACAAGCAGAAGGGCTTAAATGAAACGTCACGAACCGATAAAGCACTGATGCAAAAATTAACCAGAAACGTGCCCGGATGAGCCTCCAGCTGGGCTCAGCTGCATTTTATTATCGCGGGCAAATCCTGCCCGAGCTCTTGGCACTTTCTCCCCTCAGGGAGGGGCTGTTTATGCCTGTCGGGAGGGAAACAACACCGCGACTCCCGGCTGTGCACGTCCCATGGGGGTGCCGCTGCCCCCGGCT
>NW_010196417.1:0-6843 GCF_000695765.1 Mesitornis unicolor
GGGTGAGCAGCCAGGGGCTCCTGGGGCTGCTGCAGCCCCAGAGGAAAGGGGGACCTCGGCAGCTTCTCCTGCGGCCCCTCTGGGCACAGGGGCCAAATGGGTTGGGGTCACAAACTCTTCTGGAGCCAGCTGTGGCAGCGAGGTTGATGATAGGGGATGGTGGGGGTCAAAACTGCGTTTTTTCATAAATCACCTTGGTCTGTGCTGTCTGAGTGGCTCCTGACTGAAGCAGTGATGCAGGCTGGGCCTAGGAATCCATAGACACAGGGTGTTAGGCCTTGCCTTGTAGTAGGTTGAGAGCTGAAGATGTCAGGCCACTATCAGTAGTTAAAGGAAAGATGAGTGGAAGATGCTTGTCAGAGCTAGTAGGAGTCAATTCAGATTGTAAAGGGGAAGCACAAGGCTTCAGTTCGAAGGAGCTCGAAGAAGATCCTTGCACTGATTTTTAAATGCCTCTGCTTCAGCTGTAGCAGTCTGATTACTTTGGGGAGTGTTAGGAGCATCAGTTGAAAATGAAGTGCCCAATTCTGGCTGAAATAGGCATGAAAGTCAATGTGGTTTCAGAACATTTTTGAGGGGAATTTTCCAGCTCTAGAATAGATTAAACTAGCCAATATCTGAACTGAAATCTTGGCTTTCTGAAGAAAACACTTTTATGAGGCTTACCCTATTCTGTGGCCATAACTTTCTCTTATAAATGGGTACTTGGTAAGCCTAAGTATTCAGTTTGATCTGATCAGCATGTCAAAGGGACTAAACTTGAACAAAGCACCTCTGGGGTGCTCCATGATATTTCTGTATTTCAGCTGTCAAATTTCACTCAGTCAAGGGAAAATGTTGCTTTCTAATGTTAAGGTTATTTTATTCATGGGAGAAGTGCTGGCTGCATTGATTGACCATAGCAGATTTCTGATGTCATTTAAAAGATAGTTTCTTGGAACTCTTAAAATCCAAGACCCTTGGATGCCCAAAAATAAATAAAGAAATAAGTAAAGATAACAGAGTATGCTTTCAGACTTGGAGAAATTTGAGTGATTTAACTTAAGGACAATGTTTTCCTTTTCTCTTTTGAGTGGTACTGTGAGGTGTTGTGTACTTGGAAATTATCCAGAAGTATTAAAAGATGTTTTAAAATTTCTTATTTTGCAAACCATACACTCTCCTGGGGAGAACAAGACTTGTAACTACTGCTTTTTAATTCCAAAGTGACTCTGAAAATCAGATTGCTTACAGGAAGCTGAGATTTGGATCTTTAAGAGGTGTCATATGCTAGGAGCTTTGGTCCTATACTGGTAAGATGTATGTCTAAAATTCCAGTAGTATCTTAAAAATACTCTGGATTTCTTTGTTGTATTTCCATAGCGATGCAGTAGAACATTGAGTTAACAATTTCTGTGTAAGACAAGTCAGTGTCAGTGAGGTAGATCTCCAGGTAGGTGGATGAGGGAGCTGCCTGAGGTCACCCAGCAGGTCTATGGCAAACCTGGGAATTGAATCCAGACACTGCAGGTTCTGTCCTCTAGCTGTTAGGCAGCACCACCAATGCCAATCGTATATCCTTATCTTTCATCTTCAGCCCTTTTGTTTTCTGTTGGCGTTCCTTTAATAAAGGTTATGCCACTTTTCATGTGTAAGTTTATAGATATTCCATACACAAGGAAATTGTTTATCAAAGCTTCAGTTGTACTGTTCAGTTCCGTAATACAGATTGCTCTTTTGCTGATGTGTTAATGACAAGTTCTTGGCTAAATATCTTTGAAAGTGGAAGCTGTGTTTTCTGATCTTCTGTCAAGGATTTGTATTACTACAGTGAGACCTAATGCTAGGAGTGAGACACCAGTAGCTACAGCATGTGTGATCCCATAGTTCCAGACTGTCTTGTGATTAATTTGTCAAATCATTAAGCTTTACAAATGCAGTTTTCTTTAGCGTAGCAGCGAACTAGTGCTGAAGGAGAGCATGGAAGCAGAGACCATAGACTTAAATGTGAGAAGCAGTTTCTGCGTTAAACTTTGAGTTCTGTTACCCAAGGTGAATTATGGACAAGTGTATTCTAAAACAGTTTTCTGTTTGTTAATTTTTAAGTACTGACATGATTGAAATAACAAAAATAGCATCACTGATGAAGTGGCTTTAGATGTCTGTCTTCTGCAGTAATTCCTGACTACTGCTGAGTTTAGCTTCATTTTCCTGAAGCCAGGCTGATGTGTTATTTGGCCATTCAAATAAAAATGCACTGAAAAGACTGAGGTGGGAACAGATCCCTACAGAATTGATTTCTGGATCCTTTATGTTCCTTATGTGTTGTCTGGTGTTACTTGGAACTGTCAGCCCTGTCCTGAAGCGTCACTTCCATAACTGTGATGGTCGATTGACAGAACATCTTCAGTGGTGTCAAACTGGTGTATGCAGCTGTCAAAAAATGTGATCCTTACAATCTTCAGTTGCAGTCTGCTTTAGGCATAAATTATAGGATGAAGGACTTGATCAGAGATGCTCTTATGCTTGTATTATGCATAAATGTTTGAGCTTACTCTGCCATGAATATTGTTCTCTGCAGAATGTTTTTCTGTAACATACTGGAATTTCCAAGTGATATGCAATAGCTCACACTGTTACTGTAGTGTCTTTCAGTAACAGACTAAGAAGGGTAATAGCAGTTTGCCCTCTCTCAGGCTACAGTAGTACTTTTGATGAAAAGCCTGCATGCTCTGAAATAGTAGTGTGCTCTCTTGGCTTTCTTATTCAGAGCTGGAGATAGTCTGTAGTGGTGCAAGTAATCACTGTGTTTTGTTTTGTTTTTCAAATGGATCATATTCAGTGATGGTAGGTGTGGTGATATTTAGGAATGCTTTATGTTGTAAAGGCTGTGCTTTGGTGTACAGCACTGTTTTGTTTTTTTTTCTAGTGAACTCATAGCTATTGCTTTTACCACCTTCTGACAGTAGCATGCCAATCTTTGTAAAGGAAGTTCTCTCTCTTGTAAAACACAAGTGTGAATATCCCTGCTTTACTAAATTTCATCATACAGTTATGCTTTAGGATACCCTAGATTGACCTGTGATTTTTTTTCCAGGTTTTTGTAAGGTAAGGCGTGAGGAAAACAAAGTAGTATTTATTCCAGTGCTTCAACAGAGTGATTAATATAGCAACAGTGTAAATTCTTAAATTCCTGGGTTTAAATTAGGAGTACAGCACAGTATAGATGGCAAAACGATTGGTTTCAGGTGCGATGCAGATAAGTGTCCTTTAATATTGTGAGGTTAGCTCAAACTGTTGTGACGTTCAACACTACATGTGGTTTCTTGCTACTGTAAAGTATCCTCCTGAGTGGTTTTAAACTACATCTAGCAACTTAGGGTCTACCTTCTTTGTACATCAAAGTCATACCTTCTGTTTCTGTACAGTCAGTATTTTAAATATGTCTGACTAAGCATCCAGGGAGTTTAAAAATGCTGGAGATTTATTTCAAAATATGTAATCACGCTGTTTTAAACTTTTTACTGAGGACTCTACTGCTAGGTTTGTGTTGCTTGGGTACACAGCTAATGAAGCACTTCCTCTTAAGATGTAGCTAATAGTTTATGTATAGTATAAGATCATACTTGATTTAATTCTTCAGCTTCTTAATATGAATTTAACAAAGTAAAGAATTAAGGCATTTTTAACAATATGAGCCTGTTCTGCTTAATACTTTTAACTAAGTATTCAGATGAACTGCAGAAGTTGAATGAGATTAGCTCTGAAATACCTGGCATATTTGCTTGGTACATTACAGTGCTGTGCAGAAACAACAGAACTGGCTGGTTGAGGATCAGTGTGGATACCAGAAGTGTTATGGTATGTTGGAATTGTGCTCTGCCTGGACAAATGAGCATTGCATAGCATCTGTTGAGTTACTGCATTCATTCCCCTCCCCCTGCCCCCAATGCCTCTTGTCTTTAACCGTCTCCTGATAATGACACAAAAGTTCTGTTGTAGAGCACAAGAGTGCAGACGCCTCCACAGTTGGTTAGGCTGAAGGAGGATTCAGGCCAGCATTCTGTGGAGACCATAGCAGATACCTGGGGAGACTTCTTATAAGCACGGTAAGCTTATGAGGATGCTTCCCCAGAAAATTTGCTTCAGTGTTCACCGGTTTGCAGCTGAAGGATTCTATGTACCAAGAGTGATGTCCAGAGATTCACCTCTGTAGCTACTCAGATGTGGTGGTGTTACTATACACTAAGTCTATATTAGGTTTTGTTTATTTCTTCACTTGTATGCTGAAGTGCTTCTAATTCCAGTCTTACTGGGTTTTTTGCTGTTATGATATGTTGCTGAACTTTGACTAAAATAAATTTAATTACTGGGTTTTGCGCAATGCACTATTAAAAATACATTGCATTCAGGACCTTCTATAGCTCTAGTTTCATGTTTGTCAGCCCTCACTGCTTATTATGCTGCTGTTAGAGCTGAACAATGCAAACTAATGTGTAGGGATGCCACACTGTCAGCCCCATTTGCAGATTTTGTTTTCTCTTACTTTGAGCTGAAAAAGTGCAGACTTTGGAAACTGAAGTCTTTACTGCCTGCACTGGGCAGCACTTGTGAGGGCTTTAAGGGATTCCAAGGGTGGTGTTTAAGTCCTCCCTGCATTTAATAGTGCTATCTGGCTCTAATACCTTCTAATAAAGAATCAACACAATGGGCTATGCTTCATCCATGCTAAACCATTAGTGTCTGTTATCTGCAATGTTAGGTGGATACCTGTAGTGTTGGTCTTAATGTAAGAGGCGGGCAGTGCTGACAATGTAAGCTCGACTCTTGTTTCATCTGGCTTTAGGATCAGGGCAGAACTAGGCAGTGTATACTGTGGTGTGCAAGGAGAAGAGTGGGAATAGTTGCCTGTTAGTCATAGTAAATTTCTGGAGAGAGACTAGAGAGCATCGAGATGTGGTTGAACGGGTTGTTTTCATGCCTAGAGGTTGGTCCACAGTGGAGTTTGAGGGTTGCTGCTGGATGAAGCGTCAAAATGACAAAACATCACTTTTTTGCAGTTGTCAAAAAAGTTGACTAGAGTAGGTAAAGCTCAAAAGTTTCCTTGCGGAGTGGATGCCTAACCTAGAGTTAAGAGACTGATGCTTTTAGTAATGGAATGAAAGGAAAAGTTTGGCAGTAGTCGACTTGAGAGAGACCAGAGTACTAGAGGTCAGAAAGGCTGAGCTACAGTAGTAAAGCATGAGAAGGCTTTGCGTGACAGGTGCTCACATCTGTGTGTAAAGGAGAATAGGACATGTTCGGAGCGGTTTAATCCTGGCATCAGCTTCATGATGCTTTTCACAGTTGTTAGGCTTTGGCAGTAGAGATAATTGGCACTAAGAACATAAACAGCTGTTCTTGGTGAGACCATTAGAGGCCAGTGCCAAATGTTGGGAGAAGAATTTATCAACTTGAGCCTGTGTTGATAGTTCCTGGAATAATCTCTTAGATTTCAGTAGTCTATGGTTCTCAGACCACCTGGGCTACAGGCAGTGCATTGGTAAGCTTCTTGTAGATTTTATGTATGAATTTCTCATCTCACCTCAAGCTATTATATGCTTATGGGATCAGCAGTGTCCTGTAGCAACATGTTCCTCAGTTAAGCTATGCATTATGTAAAGATCCGGGTTTTTTTTTTTGTCCTGAGGCTGTCACTAGGGTTGTAGTTGCTGCCAGCCGCAGGTCTGTGTGTTAATGAGGCAGTCCATGGGCGCTTTGCACCCGACTTGAAAGAGGGAGGAGAAAAGTTGAATCACCTGAGAGTTGTCTGTTTAATCATTCCTTCTATTGAAGCCGTTTCCTGCCTCTAGATGTTTATCACCTCTGTATGCTTTACAGCTCTGTTGTATTTTTGGGACTTGGATGAGCCAAGACCTCTGTGTGATAGGGTCACAGTATGCCTACATCTCAGGCTGTCTTGTTCTACATTGTACTTTGCTTCCTGATTACTGGCATGGGACTTTTTTTTTTGTTTACTGAGTATTGAACAGACCTTTTTAACAGAATTTTTATTTCAAGATCTTAACTCTTAGTATTGAGGGCTGGTGCAGAGCCCCTCGTTCAATATTTGTGAAGGTATAGCCTGCCTTTGTTGTGCTTTATGTTTATCCTATCTCAGATTCTGCCTGCTACTTTGTTGTACAGTCTGTCTTTTAATGTTCATCTGCAGTTCTTGAGCTGGCTTATTCTAGATAATCTTACAGCTTCAGACTTTTCTGTTTTACAATTTGTCCCGATTTCCAGATGTTGACTAGCGTGGGGCACGTTGAAGCTTCACTAGTGACCTTCCTTTGATATGGAAACTAGGAATTCCAGCTGCTTGTTTTCTGTTCTGAACAGTCTTTATCTACGTGAAGATCTTTTGTCTCATCCCATGCCAGATTAGTTTCGTTGTAAGTCTTCATAAGGACATGTGGGACCACTATCAAATGCTGCTTGGAAATCCAAATGGATAACAGGATTTCCTTTGTGGTTCACCGATTCTTGCAAATAATTCCTCATGGTTTTCTTTAAGACACTTTCCTTTTACAAAAGCTGTGTTGACATCTTGATATAGTTATAACTATTCATGTGTTGCATTGATTCTACTTTTGACTAGTTTGACTATTATGAATGTCAAAACTAATGGTTTTAGATAGAAAAAAGAAAGATTGCTGCTTAATGTTCTGATACAAATGTAGTATGAAATGAGTGCTGCTTTTGGTGAATACCAGATTACCAGGAATAGATTTTGCTGTGAAGTTTTTTCTACTAAAAAGTCGGTCTGGAACAAGTTCTCCCTGTATGGTTAGCGATCAGGGAAACCTCTGAGGGCTGGGGGGG
>NW_010196418.1:0-562 GCF_000695765.1 Mesitornis unicolor
ATGGCCCCACACCTCCCACCCCAACTGGGACCATGGCGAAGGGCACCTCTGTCCCCAAAACTGGGGCAGCAGGACCAGGGGGGACAGGACACACTGAGGGGATCCAGGACACATTGGAGGGGGGGTACTGGGCTGCACAGGAGGAGGACCAAGACATGCTGGGGGGAACTGGGATGTGCCGGGGGACACCAGGACACACTGGGGGGGATTCAGGACATGCTGGGAGGGTACTGGGACACACCAAGGGGGGTACTGGGACACACTGGGACACACCAGAGACGTACTGGGATACACTGAGAGCAGGACTGGGACACACTGCAGGGGAATGGGACACACTGGGGTGGGACCAGAACACAGCAGAGACCCTCGTCAGGGAAAGAAACTGTGGGTAATCACCCCACATTTTGGCAGCAGGATGGGGGCGAGAGGGGGACTGCCCTTCCCAAAGCAGCATCCCAAGGAAGGGGCAGCTGGGGGGGCCCGGCGGGCAGCCCACCCCCCCCATCCCGCTCCTTTCTGCGAGGGGACGAGGGGCTTTCTGCTGGCGGCTCCTTCCCTCACC
>NW_010196418.1:649-861 GCF_000695765.1 Mesitornis unicolor
AATTGAAACCATTGCGCGGCTCCTGGCTGAGGGGGAAGGGCAGGGGGGGCTCCAGAAATCAAAGCTGAGGGTGGGATGGAGGGGGGGGACACACGATGCGAACCCACAGCCGGCTCCCCCTTCCTTGGGCTATCCCGGCCTGGACGTCAGCGCTGCCCTTGGTGGGACGCTGGGAGCTCCCCGTGGCCCCAGACCAGGCCGGGGATGTGGTC
>NW_010196419.1:0-394 GCF_000695765.1 Mesitornis unicolor
GGTTTTTGGGGCAATATCCTGGGGTTTTGGGGTTCTGGCTTTTGGGTAAAAAACTGGGTGTTTTTAGGGTCAAAAATCTGGAATACATCGGGCAAAATTTGGGATTATGGGGCAGGAACCTAAAGTTTTGGGTCAAAATTTGGGATTATGGGGGCACAAACCTGAAGTTTTGGGTCAAAATTTGGCATTTTTGGGTCAAAATTTGGGATTATGGGGCACGAACCTGAAGTTTTGGGTCAAAATTTGGCATTTTTGGGTCAAAACTTGGGATTATGGGGGCACAAACCTGGAGTTTTGGGTCAAAATTTGGGATTATGGGGCAGGGACCTGAAGTTTTGGGTCAAAACTTGGCATTTTTGGGTCAGAACCTGGCATTTTGGGGGCAAAACTTGGG
>NW_010196420.1:0-303 GCF_000695765.1 Mesitornis unicolor
GGGAAGGGCACAGAGCCAGTTTCCCCTGCAATCTGTGCACCACTTCAACCTTCCTGCAGCCCGTAGAAGCTCACCGGTTGGGGCAGAGCCACATGAGCAGATAGCTGCCCCTGAAGAAGCTGTGATTCCAGGCAGTGTGTGCTGGAGCAGTTTGTGTGTGAGGAAACTGTGACCGTGGGCAGACCCAGATTGGACTTTTGAAGACTTTTGCCCCTATGGAAAGGGGGCCACGTGGAAGCAGAGAGAGACACTGGGTTGAGTTGGTTGGTTTTTTTTTCCTTCTCTTATTTTTTTCCGTTCTGA
>NW_010196420.1:330-1477 GCF_000695765.1 Mesitornis unicolor
CCTGCCCTACCCTCGGAAGACCACATGGCATGAACTGACTGCAACCCCCACTCCCATCCCTCCTGTGCCCCTCTGGGCCACCACCCCTCGCATTTTTAGGGCCAAACTCCCATTTTTAGGGCACAAACTCCTATTTTTAGGGACCAAACACTTAATTGTAGAGACCAAACTCTAAGGTCAAGGCCCTCTGGGTCCCTCTGTGCTTAGGCTGACAGTTCAGCACTGTCCACTGGTGGTGATGTGTGGGGCCCTGATAGCCAGGGCAGAGACCCTGGGGTCAGCACAGGGCTGGAAAGAAGAACTCCCTTATGGGCTTGCCAACGTGGGGTACAGCCCTTGCTTGCTGGTCCCAGCTTTTGGGGAGCAGATGTGCTGCTGGAGGAAGAGGAAGGACCCTGTGCATCAGAGGGGACTGTGCAGGGTCAGAGCTAACCCAGCTGTCTCCTCCAGCAGGTGACAGGAGCGGGGACAGCCAAGCCACCACCATGGTTGTTGACGGGGTCGCAATCACAACGAGAAAAACTTATCTACACAGTTGCAGATAAGCAGGCACTTCTTTATTTGCAGTGCTGGGGAACACAGAGGGTAGCCCCTCAAAGGTGTGTTCCGTTGTCCGTACAATTTCATAGTCCTTTTATACAATTTTAACAAAGCAAATCATATGATCATGCATATGCATAAGATGATTACATAAGAGGATTATATTCTTTTACCTATCACCTCCATTAATTTCCCATTGAATTTACCCCTGTGCTTTCATCAAAGAAAGGCTTTCGGTCCACCAGTCCATTCCCATGAGAAAGCTTTGGTCCACCTCCCCTCCCAAGGAAGTTTCGGTCCAAGTTTCGGTCCATTCTCATGGTGGTCTCACTTCTTGCAATCTTTTTCTTAACTTTGTAGTTTAAACAAATACCTATTCTAACTACATAATCATCAACCCACTTTAACTACCTTGATCGGTCAAAGTGTTCTTTTAGCTCTACTGCTGAAACAAAAACCTATTTTAATCGGCCAGAATTTTCTTGTGACTATAACATTTCCCCCTTTAAAGTATTGATAATCAAATTTTCAATACTTTCATTCTAATGATTTTTTTATATTTCCTCCATTTCATACGATACGAAACCATGATTGTCATATGGTGGTG
>NW_010196421.1:0-24029 GCF_000695765.1 Mesitornis unicolor
CAGGTCGGACCCCCCAAGCCCCGTGCAGAGAGCAGCTGCCCGGTTCCTGGTGGGCACGGTGGAGATGGTGCCACAAGCAGTCAAGCTCAGGGCTAAACCTGGAGGTGGCCCCACGTCGGAAGCACCTTCTGAGCATCTCACAAATCAAGGGGGTTGACTTTGCCTCCGGGAAGTCTGATCAGTTTTCTAAGTCAGGTTCAGGTTGGCTCCTCGTAGGGTTTACACGTGAGGAAAACCACAGCTCCCAAAGAAAAATGGGTTTTGTTTCATTTCAGGTGCTTTTATAGCTGTAGGTCACCTAACTGTTCTGGCCGTTCCCAGGTGGAGACCAGAAGGACACAAAGCAGGGCGGATGCTACCATAGGTCAGATCACATTTAGAGCACTGCTATTGCAGCAGCACATTCGCTTTACGCATGCAAACATACCACTAATTTGTATTTGTAAAATACTTCATGAACTCAGAGATCTAGGGGTACGTGCAAGTGCATGGTAAAGTTATTACACTGGAAAACAGTACATCAAGATTTATGAGCAGAATCATGTGTAATGAAGGCTAATTTGCTAAGATGGATTCATCTGCCACATCCTACAGCATTGTTAGGAGTTTAGTGACCTTGCCTAGGGCACTGTGACATGCTGGTATTGTATAATACAGAGGTAAATAGTGTATAATATAGGTGGTTAAGCTGTGTCTATAGCACATTAGTTCTTATGTACATACATTAAATAATCAAATAATACAATAACTAAAATAACGAATAAAAGCTGCATGGTATTTTTTTGAAAAATTAATCTAAAGTGGATAGCTTCAATAATGAATTACTAAACTAGCTAATTTTGTAGTGTTATGGTTACCCAAAATACTAATTTGTTTTTACATGTAATCTACTTATTCCTATTTTAATAGCAGAATCCAGCATTCACCAAGGATACTGTTGGCTGTTTTTTTCTTTTTTGGTTAAAGACAGCTATTGCTCTATTGCTTGATTGAGCAAAGGACCTGGGCAGGCTGCCATGAAGCTGTAGCCAACTTCTTAAAGTAACTGGGTATTAAAATTGATGGAGTCAGACTTTTTATTTAAGGTGGATAGAATACTAATGTCCTGGGTGTATGCAATGCCATAATTTAAGCTCTATTCATAATATGTTGGTGACACACTTACACGTATGCGCTTTAATTAAATGAATTATCTGACAACATAAAAAAATGTGTGCAAATAACATCTGTTGATTCCAGAGATGTTCCCTGGTTCAGATGCTTTTATGTCTCTGGGATTTTTGTCCTTGTTTTTATTTGTCCCTCTGGCCTCCATAGCTGCAGTGCATATTCCTGTGCCTCTTCTTCCATCTTCCATTAATGAGAAGGCAGGGAATTTAAACTGATCAAAGTGTGTCATTATTTGCTGGTTGCCAGACCAGCTTCTTCTCCATCACAATAAATTCAATCCTAGTCAGACAGATCATTGTACAAGTTCCCTTTTTTTTCACAGTCAGAGCAACAGTGTGGCTGGTAACCAGTGTGTAAGAGCAAAGACCAAAACAAAACACAGTTTTAACCATCAGTGTGCAGTCATATTCCAACCATCAAGCCAAATAAAGACTTGTGATTAAATCATCATTGTGATGATGGCTTTGCAGGAACTTTTGGTCTATTTATTTTTTTATCTATTTTTTAAGGTTTCAGACACAAGTTGCCCACCATATACCTGTAAAGAAAGTAAGCATGAGACAGCTTAATTCATAAAAATGATAAAATTGTTGGGGTTGGACAAGACACTTGGAGGTCTCTAGTCCAGTCTCCGGCTCAGAGCAGGATCAACACTGGGAGCAGGGCAGGTTGCTCAGGGCTTTCCCCAGTGCTGCTTGGGAAGAGTTTATGTGCTGGATCAGAGGGCAGCAGAACAAGGTTGGGCAGCAAGTCTGTGAGCTGGAGCAAGGCACTGAACCTTGGCTGGAGCAAGCAGAGAGCTGAACCGTGGCTTGGCTGCTCTCACAGAGGCAGACAGCGTGGCTGGGTTGCTGTGGAAAGCAAGCTGTGCGTAAAAAGACTGCTACAGTGTGCTCCTTCCCTCCTCCCTCACCCTTTACAGCAGAGGTGATGAGCAGCAACCTGGCCCCCGGCAGGCTCCTGGGACAGGGCTGCTTCACGCTGGCTCTTATTGAGTTCAAATTTACAGTGCCCAGCAGCTCTTAGTCACTCTTTCTGATTCACTGACTAGGGTTTGCTTTTTAAACAATGAGTGTACCCGCTACAGTGCTACATATGCCAGCCTTAGTTTTCCTGTGCTTTTCATAATTTTTGCAGAGGTAGTTTACACCATTTGTGTTCCCACTATGCTTTTGTTTCAAGGTGGGATTCACAAACTGATCAGGAAATGAACCAAAATTTTAACTCCCTTGTCAGAGTAGGGACCTATTTGTCTAAAAAGTTACATAAAATACTGTTGGTTTAACATAAATATGAACTGCTATGCCATTATTGAAAGACATTGCTTTAAGAACTTATATATTTAACAGACTCTTCAGAAGCGATGACCCAAAGATGATTCTGAGATCCCTGCTCAAATCCTGAAAGAATAGAATCACAGAATCATAGAATGTATTGGGTTGGAAGGGACCTTTGAAGATTATCCAGTCCAGCCCCCCTGCAGTAATTAGGGACAGTGTTACCAGATCAGGTTCCTCAGAGCCCCATCAAGCCTGACCTTGAATATCTTCCGGGATGGGGCCTCCACCACCTCTCTGGGCAACCTGTTCCAGTGATCTATCACCCTCATATCGAAGGACTTTTCCTAATATCCAACCTAAATCTACACTTTTCTAGTTTAAAACCATTACCCCTCAAGCTATCGCTAGTGAACAACCCTTCCCCAGATTTCTTATAGGCACCTTTCAGGTATTGGAAGGTCGATCACCTGTTACAGTAAAGCACAGCAAGTTGTAGTTACATCCATTGCACGTAGGTATAAAGTGCCACCCTCTATCTGACACACTTTCAGTTACTATGTACTAAAAAAACAATAAATCACAAAGAATATACTTAAGCTTTGAAGCTCAGTACTTCAAAGTCGGGAAACACCAGAGGTGAGGATGCCTGGTGCTGCCTTGTTGAGCAGCCTCCTCGCAGCGTAGGATTTGTCTTTTAATGCCATTATCGCATCCCCGTTTTTTGCACAAAGCTTTTCTGCCTCATTCAGTGCACAAAGTAATGTTCCTCATTGCCAAATCTGTTAACCTAGAGCCTGCGGTACTGCAGCCTTCTCAAATCCTGGACTGGGCACAGAATTAAGTGTTCATGAGTATGACACTTAGGAGTACTGAGTATTGCGGACTTTGTGCTATAAATGTTTTAATTGTATTCCTAGAAGCTGTAAGGTTATGCTGTTACCATTTTACAGATAGGAACCAGAAGCAGAGTTATTGAGTATCAATAACTCTGAGTGTTAGAACTTGAACTTTCAACTTTAATATTCAAACTGTGGCTCTTGGTGACTCCTATTGCACAGCACTCATGCAAATCAGCTTCCAGGACCTAATTGTACTGAACCCAGGGAATGAGGAACTTTCAATTCCTGGTGGTCAGGTCAGATTTTGTTTCAAGTGACTTGCTGAAAACCAGACAGGGGGATGGAACTGCAGGGGCACCATTTACTTGGCATAGTCTCACAAACATGATTTTTCCCTTGTGCTGTCTCCCACACTTTCCTGCATGCCCCGCAGCATCTGCAAGAGATATAGCAGGAGTCCTGAGGCAGCTCCCTTAGTTGGATACGTGACTTTGAAGGTCCTTGTCCATCATCAGATGGGATCCTAGGGAAGTGCAAGGGCATGTGAGGTAAAGATTTTGTCATAGTGCCTGATGGCAGGAGGGTTGAGTTAGGATTGAACAGGTGACTTCAATCCTGAGACTTCCTAAAGTTTGAACACTTGACTTTGTGACCCTAACATTCTTCTAATAATGCAAAGTTTTGTCTCGAATTTCCTAGGTTTAGCTTTTAGCTGTGGTTTAGCAGTCCACAGATTGCTGTTGGGATTTCTGCTCTGTAAGCCTGCTGCAGCTGTGCTTGCGGTGTAGATACACCCTCAGTCTTTTTGCCAAATCTCTTCTCACCTGAGATTTGTGTCCCACAATTTGTATGTTCTCTGTTCTTCAAGAGAATCCCCATTCGATTTCCTCTAGCTCGTCAGGTACAAATCCTCTTACCTCTCCATTGATGTCCTCTCCCCTGGCTGTCTGCAACAGCAGTACAGGACAGGATACGCCTGATCACTGTCCCGGCTCCTACTTCCCTGCAGAGCTCTTCAGGAGCAACTGCCTGGGGTGATTTTGGGGAGGGATCTCAGATGCTCCCACTGTTTTTGGGGCTTGGCCACTCTCTGGGTGAATGGATTTGGGGGCAAACTTTCCACCAAGTCTCCAGTGGATTTGCTCAGACGGACGTTTCAAAGTTTTATAAGTTGACCAGGTTTGGACAAGTTTTTCAGAGGCCGATGCTAGAGTGACTCTTGAACCTTTGCTGTGAGGTTATAGAGGTTTCAAGGATGAAGCATTAGTTTCTCAATCAAGCAGCATGAAAACGTACAGTGGGACAACATACCATGGACTAATTTTATCTTAGAAATGGATGACCCTAAAATTTAAACAAGAGCATGATGCAGGCTCATGATTAAAAGGAAATTTTAGTCTAAATAAGCCAAACTTAAGATCTTTAAATTGAAAGGTTTAGAACACCTACTCTTGGGTATCCTTAACAGTCCAGGAAGACCTTATACACTGATCTGCAGCTACAAGTATCTCTTCAAATGTGACTGAAATCCATTTATGTCACAGATGAAACCGAACATTAGCTGAAGTAGGCAGAAAATACAGAATAATTTGTCCAGCAGAAAGTAATTGCCACTTTCAGTATTTGGCAAAAATGTCAAGGCAATGCCCATTCTCATCTCAGAAGAAACTTGTGGTTGATTTTTGGGTTATTGTGGTTTTATTGGGTGCAAGTGAGCAAGCAGAAGTTTGTAATGGCACCAGCTGATCTGTTCATCCTGGGGAATATGGAAGAGAAAATTGGGTCTTGAAAAAATGGTGGTCACAACCAGAACTATTTGAATTTTACCAGTTTTCTGTCGTGCCTGTGTGGAGGCAAGATCAATCGTATTTTTGGAGCCTAATCAAAGAAGTGTCAAATCTATAGTTGCTTCATGGTTTTTAGTTTTCAGTTAAAATGAAACATTTTTAGGAACGTGCTTTTGCAAGTTTGTACCCTGTGAAGCAGAACTCATTATTTCTGGTGTGATGTATCCTGAGGTCAGTGTTAGGAGACCGCAAAGGAAACGCATCCTTTGGTCCACAGAGAAGTCCTAAGCAAAGGCAGAAGTCCCAATATGGGGCCAACCTTAAGCCTGCTGCATCTTGATATTATTCTATTATTGAAATTTCTTCTTAATTAAGACGTTTGTGTACAGTGCAAATGTGGCAAGTTAATCTAATTAAAGCCGTTCAAGAAAACAGTGGATTTTTTTATTTAAGAATTTTGCCAGGTCAGTTTTTGTTAGAGTGTGGCAGATGTGCATGTGGGCCCGTTTGGTGGGCATACGTTTATGTTCTGCTTTAAAACCATGCACATATGTTTTTAGAAAGCAAAGTAGACAAGTTGCAGTCTGTGTCCCCACCAGTGCACTGCAGAGTACAAGATGCTGACTCTCGTGTATGTTGATAAGATGTATATGTGTAAATTCCCCCCTAACCCGACCCTATCAATGGGACAAGACTGTCCTTTGTCAAGGAGAAAAGCTGTGAAAGATGTTCTTTATTCAGGATGGAGTGCTTCAGGGAAGAAAGAAAGTGACTTACGAGTGCTTCACTTGGTCAGGCATGCCAGGAAATTTTCTGCTCTTGTATCACTCCTTAATAAAATGTAACAGCCAAAAGAGTAGTCACTGACCTCAAAATTTTATTAATCACACTACATATTCTATATTAATGTTAGGACTTTTTAGGTGAATTTCTTTACAATAAATAGATGCTCTTCTTTGCATGCACATTGTCAGTATTATGAAATTTCAATCTCCTTCCCCAGACGCTCCCTGAAGACCAGTGGTTTGAATCTGAAAAGGGGGCGATGGTGGCAAAATACCACCATTGTTAGTTCTGCTGCGGCCGGGTTCTCATGACCCTCAGCGACAAGAAGTTAATTCCAGAAATACAATTACAAAAATACCAATCTGCTTGACCTGCCAAGTATTTCTGTATCAGCATGAGCCTGCAAAGGGGGGTGACAGAGGGCTCCCCACTGTCTCAAAGTCCAGAGAAAGATGTAATTTTCTCATACCCACTCCCATGGCTCTGCTGCCATTTGCGGTGTAAGATTTGGAGTGACTGCATAGGAGCAGCAGAGATTTAGGGGTGACAACAGCATTCATCCTCTGTTTTTACATTTAATGCATAAATTCTGTATTTGAACAAGTCCTGCTTCCACCAAAGAAAGATTATATCTCATGTATTAGAGATCATATTCCTAAGAGAAATTCAGTTTTTCCTACATAATTTCCTAACAGTATGAGATACAAAACTCTGCTGATAGAATGGAGAATCAGTGCTGGTAGTAGGACTGGATACCATTTGAACCAGTGAGGTTCTATTTGATAGCTATTTTAAGAAGATTCTTGATAGGTCTCTTTCTCTTGGGAGCTTGGCTGTTCACTGATGTCAGTGTCACATTAATCTTTAGAAAATACCCAATTTTTTTCCAGAAAGTTATGATGTCAGTCATAACTTTTAATTTATTTACTTTTTTGCTGCTGCCTTTGTGTGGTTCCTTGAGCATCCACAAGATTCTTTCCTCCACACATACACATGGTGTCGGTTATTTCCATCTGTAGATGTTTCCTATGTGACTAGAGGAAGGCTGATACCTCATCAGTATGTTACACCATGCCTTCATGGAGGATTCCTGTAATTATTGCTGGTGTTTGCAGACCATAATATTGTAAACAAATCATAGTACTATTTTTCCAGAGGCAGAATATATAATACAATATTAAGTTCCTATATGCTTAGATGGATGTGTTTATTGGTACTTATCTTTTTCTATGATATATAGCAGCTCATATAGACTGGTATAAATATTAAACTTATTTGTCTGACATTAAACTGTAATGGCGTTTTTCCATCCCATGATTGTTTCTTAATACCAGTCATGGCATATTAAATTATATACCTTCTCAGTTATTTGCTATTAGATGTTTTGTATTTATTCATATGACTTTAATCCTATAGACTACTTTTTATATCCCCACACAAAGGCTTAATTTATAATAATAACTATGCCAGAACATGTATATAGAACTTTTATATCCACAATAAACTTTTAGCTGCTAAGTGAGCACCATCATCATTCCCATCAGTACAGCCTCATTGGTGGCTAGCCAGCAAATTCCTAAACATGAGGAATTTCTGGACTCAGTAGGGCTCTGGAGATGGGATGCTGACTCCTCTCCTTTCCCAGCTCCAGCAGGACATGGTGTGTCCTTTCAGGAATCAGTGAAGTCTCTGAAGTTCTGAAGTGAATTATATGTCATCACTTTTTGTTTGAATGAAAAAAATATCTTTAGAAATGTCCCATATTGTAATGTTTTTAAGGATTCTGAGAACTTAAGTGACTTAACAATTTGATTTGTGTAATGCTTGCCAGGCAATGGCCTTCTTTCACAACGGTGGTTTGACTTATGTTTGTCTTCTTGTATTTTTTATTTCTTGCATTTCTTGTGAGACAGATGTTCTGTCTTGCTCTTTCTGATTTCTCTTGTTTCTCTGTGATAGCACGGCCAATTCCTCTGCTGCTGTATATCATAATTCCTTCAAAAATAATCTCCTTGGGTCACAATTCATTGAGAAAGCCAGCTTTCACTTCAACTGAAGTATAATTTAATATCAGGTTTGAAAAGAAAAGCGTGAAAATATAAACTTCACAGTAAAGAAGAAAATATATATTTTTTGCAAAATGTCATATTTTTAAGCCAGGCTCATAATTTTAAATAAGTCATGGCTGTATTATGATTCTTCAGAATTTAGGTTTTGTAATATTATTTTCAATTAATAAAGAATTTGTGATGATTTATTTTGATTATTACAGGCTTAAAAGTATGACAATGTAGGAGGTTGCTTGACTGACATTAGATAGTTCACAAGAAGACTGCACTTCTGTAGCTCCTTTGCACATCCTGTTTACAGTTAAAAATGGAAATATTTTGACAGTCTGACCATCCTGACGCAGCTTATACTGCAAATAAGCAAAGATTGAATGTATACAGATATGAGTGCAGCAAGTAACTGTGGTACAAGAAGGGATCGGGAATATCTGCAATTCATGGCACTTGGTTCCAAAAAACCCCAAACTTAAAAAAAACAAACAACGATTTAATAAATTTAGGTAATAAACAATTTAATGTGACATACTCTGCCCGTTGTTCCAGTAGAGGGCAGTAATTTACATACAGTAATATCAATTAGTATGTGTGCACAAAGTGCATCATAAAATACTGGACACAGTAACTGGTTTTACTAAGATTGTGCAATATTCAAGGCATATTAAGTCCCTCAAGGATAGAGGGCCACCCTGAAGATTTATTTTCTGTGCTTTTGCAGCAGAACTTAATCACATTGAATTACACTGGAATTTATACAAGTTGTACTCAGCTCACTAAACTAAATCAGCTCCACATGCCCTGATGCTACATGCAGAAGTGTGCAAAACACCCCAAAACAGCTTTCTTAATTCTGTCAATACTTTGCAAATTTCACTTGTCACAGATCTAAAGTAGTGCAGGAATAATGGGTTTCTTCTGTTGCTAGAGCTAAATGAATGGCACTGGTGCCCCGGGAAGCCAAGCAGCCTGTTTACTGGGGTGGAGGAATTCGTGTCCCAGGCTGTGATGAGGCAGAAGACACTGAACCTTCACAGGTCACAGCACTTTAAAAAGGCAACAAATCGGAGTATTGGTTTTGTTATAGAAATAATTTAAAGGGAAATTACCTTCAGCACAGAAGCCTAGTTCATATATACCTTATATCATATGTGAATCTGTTTGCATCTGAGCCAAGAGTTGCTTCAAATATCTTTGTATCTGGACTTCCATCACTGCAATTTAAAAAGAAATTCAGGGTAACTGTCAGCTCTAGGAAAGGGATAGCTTGAGGGAATGTCAAAAGAGTTAAGTAAAACCCAGTGTTACAAATGATACTTCTCTCGGTCAAAATACTGAAGAATTACACTTAGCATTGGCAAAAAGGGTTTCTAAAGATTTAGGAGCCTCCTGCATTGATTCATAGCTTGGACTTCTCTAAAGTGCATTGGATACACTTGTAAGTTTATTTTGGTTTCGCAGCATGGAGGAGCAAGGACCTGAGCATCTGTCCCAACTTTTAGGTTATTGTCAATGTGCCTGTTACTCCTCTGGTATATTCAACCTCTCTTTCACCACTCCAGTCCCACTCATTCTGATGTGAATCGCATGCTGTTTCATAGCTTATCCAGAATACTGTTGTAGTAAATTATTTGGACTGAGTCGTTTATATGTCAGTTGACTGCTGAAAGAATACACGATTGGCATCTCACGGTTTTGCTCATTTCAAGAGGTCTCTTTAACATAAGGACAGATTTTATCTAAATAAATTCAATTTTACATGGAGATTTCAGCCACTGGATTATTAGAAAGAAAGAAACTTTTTATTTATGACATTGGAGAGACCACAGCTGGGAATGCACCCATTAATAGGCTCAAACAGATGGATTCTGACAAGTCCATGAACTATTCACACTCTTTTTTAGCAAATATTTTGCAGCAATCCCAACTAGCAAATGCTACTTCAGAAACAAATATGGATCTGTCTGTCTCAAGGAGCAAAACAAGAAGGGTAACAAGTAACTTTAAAATATTGTGGGTTGAGTATGCGTATGATATTCACTTCAAATTTAGGAAGGAATGTTTTTAATGGAAGATAGCTATGCCTTGATGCAATAAAAGTTTTGAATTATAAATAAAGGCATGGAGGGTGGATGTCTTTTTAGATGGAGTGAAGTGAGGATTTTCAGCAAAGTCTGGCACCACTTTTTTCAGGAAACAAAAATATTTTCCACTTGTGGAAGTCACTGAGAGAAGGTAAATGCACATCTTCAGAATAGCTTTCTAAATAAAGTAGCAGAAATAGAAGAAAACGACACAATATGGGCAAGCACTAGAGGAGTTGATAATTACAAGAAAACTGATGGGAGGAGAACTGCTGTGTAGTGATATAACTAGTGACAAAGATCGTGTACTTTCAAGTGAAGCCAATGCATGACACACATTATTTCTCTTCAATTCTTAAAATTTAATTTGTAGCCATAAAATTTTACTGAACATCACTGTATTTCTGGTATCATAGGAAGGTAAAAGTGACAACCGACTCCTTTTTTCTGTATTATTTATTACTTAATCCACATTTACCGTATCTTCTATTACTTTTCACAGTTGAGATTTTCAAAGCCCCATGACAGCATTGAGCCCATCGGCTGCCTTTGAACAGACTGGGAAATTATATGGCCAAAAGGACACATACAGCTATCAAAATATCAGTAATTGCAATTAGCACAGATCACCAAACATAGGTACATTGAACCTCTACCTGAATTTCTGCCACATCTGAGGTGTTTGGGGTTTTGCCCAGTTTCTTTCCTGGGAAGAACTCTTACAGCTTCCTTATTAGTTAAAGTTTTGGACTAATTTTTGTTTCTGCCAGTTACATTATGGAAAATAAAGCAACTTCTCATGAATCAGCAGAGACACTCTGGATTCTAATGTAAGGATAGCTTTGATCATTCTGATGCGACTCACTCCATCACTCCTGAAAATAAAGAAGCATACAGTTTTACATCAGCTTGGCAAATGTATTTTGGTAGTTAGTTTCTCTTGCTCTATGTCCCTAACAGCTCGAAGTGCTCTTATTTCAGAACAAAACTGATGGTTATGGCCTTAATTCAGCAGAGAATTTCAATACTCTGTAAATTTAAATGGTGAAGTGTTTGACTCATGTGGACTTATCTGTTTTGTTATGTTTAACCTCTAAACCAACTGCATATTATTTTTAAAAATATTATCTATTAAATCAGTGTGGTGGGATGCGTGAGTTCATCAGAAACAGGAAGGTACCAGAACATGCATATTTCTGATGTGTAATAAAATTGAGGATACTATACCTAATCTGGTTCAAATAGAGATCAAATATATTTCAGAATCTAGGTTAGACAGGACACCACCAAATAAAACTGACTCTGAAACATCTGGTTTGTTTTATACAAAACCGTAAAGTTATATAATTACAAAATGGCCTAAGCTGTTTCTTTTGAAGGCACCCTAAACAACAAGGACAGCAGGACAAATGTTACAAAGCCAAGGCATATACATTAATCGTGGCATTTTAAAGAAACTATCAAATTTGAAGGGATTATAAAACAGCTGGGATGAACAGTAGGCAGGAACACCAGACTCCACAGAGCTGGTTTTTAAATCTCTGGATTGTGGGTCACGGCAGAGGCTATGGTGCTGAGTGCTCGCTCTTTCACTCCTCCGTGTTGCTTTCTCTTAAGGAAGGATCATGGCATTTAAAGGGCTGGAACCGTTTTCTGTTATGGAAAGGATCAGTTGGTGCAATCGTTAGGGATCTTGAAACTGGGGAGAAGTTTATTGCTGTGACAGATCGGGCAACATATGGAAGGAAATAAGACGTTCTCCAGAGACAGATTAAGTTTTTGCCAAGGCATTTTATTGAAATTTTGGAAAATAAACAGGTCATTAATTAGGCCCAGATTAAACTACTGCAAATTGTGCAAAGATGTTGCAAACCAGATGCTTTCCCCTATTTGTTTTTTACAACACTTTCTATTTATGGATGCTCTTACTTAATGACTTATTTCTTTAATAGAGGGCATTGTTTTACACCGGAAGTTGCATCTCTCAATTTACCAGCAGATGCCTGAGTAAAACATATAAAACATACATCTCTGCACAACTTCAGAGGACAAAACAGTCAGCAATAACATGATAAACAGGAAACAGTAAGTGGGAAGTTGTGGAATACAGTAGGTTCTTGTACATTAACATTTAATTCTTCCCTGGGTTCCTTAGCACGTAGCTAAGACACCCATCCCAAGGACAGCATCGTAAGACTTGGTTTGCCAATGAAGATGTGGATACAATCCATGTCAGCATTTCTCTGACTCTCCTGAGGTACACGGCACAGCCGCTGTCGTACCTGTCAGCCCCAGTTTCAACTTGATCCCCAGACCAAGGCTGGGTCCCAAAATGGGAGTGTAGCAGCCAAGGCAGCTATGCTGCACTGACTGGCAGAAATACTTGAAAAAAGAAATCGTTCTTTTTCCACTTAGATTTCATTTAGTCCCCAGAACACAGACATTATGTTATGTTCTATCCACACAGTCTTGATTCATGTTATAAATAACGTCCAGGGTGAAAAGCATCTGCCCTGACTTGAAAGCAGTGAGTCTAGTGGGGATGCCTTTGGAAAGGATTGAGCAAGGCACACGAGGTCCTTTACAGTCAAGACAGGAATAGGTACCTCTAAAAGCAAGTCCTGTCATCCTGTAATAGGGGTGTGAGACAAGGGGGATGAATTGTCCTCCAGTGGTGCTTTTTTTTTCTCCATAATCCCTGTCAAGTGACAGCACCAAAGACCTGCCTGTGTCAGTGACAGGTGGGGAAAAAGCCATCTCTTCAGCTCCCACCTGAGTGCATTTGATATGGAAATCAGTGAGCCACTAACATTGAGGAAGTTTAATTTTAGAGATTGGTGCTTATAGCATCTCTGGCTTCATTTTAAGGTACCTGCTCAAGTAAGCAGAGCAGCAGACCGAGCTGACAAGGCACCTGTGACTTCAGTGGCACTTGAACATGCAGTTAAAGTTATATGTTCTGACAGTAACCAGCCAGTGAACTTGAACCTCACATAAATATACTTCTCCATTTCCAGATTATTCTGGGGAGGCAGATTGTGAATTACATGTCTTTAAAACACACGCTGAATTTACCGTAATAAAAACTGTGTGATGTTATTTGAAATCCTAGGCTGGTTTAGCTCAGCAACAATGGCAGCAGCCATGCAGATTTTGTACTGCATGCTTTAAAGTGTGTTTTAAGGTTCATATTTCAAACTACTATTTAGATATCTGATGTGTGAATATTTGTTGTACTTGGTACATTGTCCTTGGTCAGAGCAAAAGTCCATCAGCCTCAGATGTTTTGTTTTTCCCAACAGCTACTGCTAGTGGATACTTAGGAAAGAGTTTAAGGACATGACGAGTTTAAGGACATGATGACTTTATGGTATGACCTCTTAGCTTCCAGGTTTCAGTAAATAGTTCTTTGCTGATGTTGTTAACAAGGCTGCCAATTAGGAACAAAGCAAGAAGGAGGTTTACGATGTGACTCTGCACTTCCTAGCTGAGCTACACCTAAGCTGGTGAGACACAGAGTCTGTTTCCCGTTTGTAATCTGCTGGAGATGTGTAATCTCTCACATCACAACTGCTATTTTAAAAGGTATTTTCAAACCATTTGCAGGTGTCAAGGCCAGAGTTGCCTCCCTGTCACATGAACTTTCACTAGTCTGAGCAAAGTGGGAACAAAGTTTACGATTAAAGCAATTTGGGCTTACTAGTGGTTTGAAAGCAAAACGTTCAGAACTCCATTTGGTTTTATCATCCAACCTATCATGTTTGGTAACATATTAGGAACTAGTGAGTATACTATTTGTCATAGGTTCCCCAGGACACAAAAGGAGGAAAAATAAAGACTGAAATACACGGTTCTCTGGTTTATTCTTTTGCAATCCAAGTACAGAATACATGCAAAGTACTTTAAAGCCAATTCTGATCTCAGCTACACAAGTGCAAACCCTGAGCACTTATAGTATAATCAATGAATTCTGGTTGGGAGTGAAATACCTCCACAGCAACATGGTCTGGAAACTTTTTTCAGGACTCAGTTTTGGCTTAATTTCATGTCCTTATAGCTGAGAACAGCACTTACCTGTCAAGATCTAACTGAATGAGAGGAAAAAATAATTGGCAGGCATAAATAGGACCAACCTGTTTCAAAGGTCAAGTGCAATTTCAGTTCTGCAATTTTTAGTTGCCTGACTTGAGATACTTCAAAGAGGTCTTATGATCAGACTGAGGAAACTAACGCTCCCAGAAAGTCAGAGCTTTGCAAGTGTCATGGAAAATCGACCCAAGATGAGTAGTTCCTTTTGAAGGTTTTAACCAAGGAATTTTTCCAGTAAAACTGCATTCCACAAACATGGAGCAACACCTTAAGTAGACGTCAACAAATTAGGAACACCGTGGGGCTGATGTGAAAGAGAGCTGTATGTTCAGAAAGTGGGACAGGGAGGAAGCCTGGTGGAAGAACTTGAGAGGGTGCCAGGAGAAACAGAGGGCAGATGGCAGTATTTTCATCACACTGCAATCAAAAGAGTGAAAGAGGAATTCACTGCTGGTATGGACTTTATCAACCAACTCTCTTGGTCTACCTATTTTGAACAGAGGGAGAATCAACAGAGGAGAAGTCTTGGTAAGTGGTTGCTGGAGGAGGGAGGAAGATGTGCAAGGGAGTGTGTAGGTGTACAAAAAGACTATGCTCCAAGGCCGTATAGTGGATATGGGGGCAGGAGGGAGAAAGAGGGAGCTGCTGCAGGTTCTAGACTCCCTCTGGTTCCTCCTGCCCACTGGAAGCATTTTCCAAGGGCAAGTTGTGAGGAAAGAGAGGAGCAGGCTGCCTGCTCTTTCTCAGGAGAAGCAGCGTGGTGGCTGCCAAGAGAGTGATGGGAAGCCCTTTCCTCTGCATTGCTCCTGCTATTTGGCAGGCTTCCACTCTATAAGAAAAAATCACCTGCAGCTTGTTGGCCATAATTACTTTATCCAGTGAGACACATCAGCTCTGCAGTGTCTGTATAGAACTGTGCAAAATGTGAGTGAAAAAAGAGCATGCAGGAAGAAAATACAGAGTCTAGAAATAGAAAGCTGAAGTTGTGCACAGACCAGTTCATTGCTGGGAGACAGAAAATTCTGATCAGGGACTTGTCCAATCATGAATATCTGTCTATACTGTAAACTGTTCCACTGCTGGCTTATTGTGGAAGGTCTGCCAGGGATTATTAGGGCTTTTTTAAGGAAAAAAAAAAAACACCAAAAAACCCAAACTGTCTGATACGCCTAAATCTTCTGATATGAAAAAATAATAATTTGGGATTAAAAGGAATGGGCATCATGCATTCTCTTTCAGACATACAGGGCAACTAATACACTGCACAGAGCAATTGATGTAGATTAGGCTAAATTCTAGCTTCAGGTGAGGGATAAGTGATACATGCATGTCCCATATTTCCCCTGGCTTCTTTATTTGTGAAGTTGATAAATAGGCACCAGTCTGGCTGAAAGTATGCAGCAGCTAAGTGTGTGTGTCATGGTGGGTCAGCCTTAAAGCTGGGCTAGTGACCAAATTCACTGCTCATCCATACTATTTTCTGTGCAGGATCTGTGCTCTGGTTCTGGGATGCCCACAATGGTAGTTTGGAGGAGGGAAGAAAACATCATGCAGTAACCAGCGAAGGGCTGGCTTTGCTGTACCTAGTGTCTGTCTTGGTGGTGATGGCTTGGGGACTGTAGAATAAAAGGAGACATTTTAACTGTTAATGAACAAAATGCTTTATATGTGTCCTGCAGAGTACTTCCTTGCATGCTAGGCTGTGGGCGAGCCCTAGAGTTGAGACCCAGCTTAAGATTTAGTGTGCATTGCTTTGTAGAGCCGCATGTACAAACTCTGCATCCTTGTTACACAGTATAAGATCCGATAGCATGTATGTAATGATATATTGGGAAATCTGTGACATTCTGCAAGTTTAGGCAATAAGTGTCTCCTCTGAATGAACCCACTAGAGGTATATGACTGTTTTGAAGGGTATTTGTCTTCTCCGTGGTTCATGCACTTACATCGAACTTTAGCCAGGCTCCAGTGGACTGTTACTGCTTGTAAGGAAAATGAAACTGCCTACAAAATTGTATTTCCTCTTTTTAACATATAGGTACTGAAGTAGTTAAGGAAGGCAAAGATTACTGTTATCAGTCAGGAAATTGGTACAGAGATAGGTTATATGACTTCCCTGAAGTCTTACAGCAAGTCACTGCCAGGTAGTCCTGTGCGCTCACCGCTGCGTCAGTCTGCCTCACAGCGCCAGAGGGTGAAATCATGCAATGAATATTCACTGATTTCAAGGAGCCTGGAGAATTCGATGTTCCCATGCAGCAGCCCCATGCTGTTGTGTTTGAAATAGTGTTGCCAAGAGCTATTCTGTTCTATCTTGTTTTGTTGGGTTTGGGTTATTTTTTTATTTTTACAAAATCTAACTTTGGCATTGTTTCTCTAGCACAGACACAAAAAAGCCCTCTCTCAAAGCCAGATCAAAACTGGAATTTTTCCTCTCTTGTACATTTCATCACGATGGTACTGGAGTCCTGTTGAAAAAAAAATAAATAGTGAAGCCCTCACATGAAGTCTGTGAAGGCTGAACCTTCAGCTGAGGCAGGAATGTTTGCCTGTGGCTCAGAGTGACACCAGCAGTAGGGCTGTGCAGGGATTTACAATGTATTTGGATAACATAGGGAACCAAGTTTATCTAAACACTTTCTTATGTTATCACTGTGTTATCCAAACACTTTGTTAGTGAGACTGGAAGATTAGGATGTGTGTTAGCCCACCACTACTTAAATTTATTTACATAGTTCCTGTGGGTTTAGTTTTTGGAACTTGGGTATAGATTTAGCCGATTGGGGTTGCACTAAGGGTATGGAAACTACTTTTAGCTCATTCCTGTCATAATACTCTCTGAATGCTTTGGCAGAGGAGGTCTGCCACCTGAAACATCTTCCTCTCTTTTGACTTCTATTTTGAACCTCCATTTATTATCCAACGTTTGTTGTTTGTTTTGGTTTTTTTTAACTTGCTGTTGAGAACCACTGTCTCTAGGGCCTCATACTGCAGGATGCTGGCTATTCTTGGCTTGGGAAAAGTTCAGCTAAGGCCAGTGGAGTCTATATTCATATTCTGGTGTGGTTTGACTGAGAAAAAATGTGATGCATAAAACTGAACAGGAGTGAGACTCTAACACCTAAATTAGCAGCCAGACACTGGATGAAACAACCAACCCCTTGCAACGACTTTACCCACTGCCCAGGAGCTCCCGGTCCTTTCTAACCCCCTGGCAGAGCAGAGGAGATCGGAAGGTCACATTCACTGAGACGGTCATTGCGGCCAACAGGACACCAGCTTACCCTTCGCCAGCAAATGTGCCAAGAGGGCACAGAAAGGTTGTCTCCAGGGAAATACTGTCTATTCCGCAGGCTTCAGCCACAAACCACAGAAGCAGTTATTTTAATGCATTTAAGCACTAACAGGGCTGTTAGGATCTCACTTTTATATAGTCCACAGCTTGGGTGTAGGCTGGTTAGCTCACATATGAATACAGACCGGCCACTCCAGGTCAGACCACAGCTCCATCCAACCCAGTATCACGCTGTCGCTTTGTCCGTCCCGACCGCAACATCACGCCTTAGCCAGCAGGCAGACGTAACTATTTTGGGGAAAATCTAACACCGGGATAAGCATGTAGTGATGCTGTATATGTTAGATATCCTACCTGCTTTCATGTGGTTCAGGGAGGTCCTGAGCCATGAGCTGGAATTTTGGCCTAATGGCTCTTGCTGGATTTTTCTTCCAGTAATTTGCCTAATTTTTTTTTAACTCTTCTAACTTCTGGCAGCCACAGCACCCTCTAACAATGAGTTCTAGGGGTCAGCTATGGAAATATGAAGAAATATTTATCTTCGTTCATTTTGAACCTGCCCTGTGATCATTTCTCTTACTCTTCCCAACTTCATCCACTGCAAGAAAAGACCCCCACATTACCAAATCATGAGCAGACCTTTGCAACAGCATAATGATGTTTGTTGGTTTGCTCTCAATTACTTTTCTAAAAAAGTTTTAAAATCCTCTGCTTTTTTTGTTCCTAATGAGTACTTGTATTGGATTTTCATAAACCTATCCAAGATCTGTTTCCTTAGTGGTAATTGCTCCATTAAATCTTATCCCTATGCACTGTGCACTCCTTACCTTTAGGGTGTTCTTCCTCTGGTACATTTATCAGCACTCAAAAGGTACAGTTTTAATGCCTTCTCAATCAATATTGTAAGAACTTTCAGTGTTTCCAATCACTTTCTGTTTCGACTTCCAGACTAGTTTGGTGTCACTACGTTTTTCCACGTCATGAGTCAGTCCCTTTAAAAAAACCCATGTATAGATAGTGGACAAAATAGGTTCCAGTGCTAATCTCTGTGGGAGTCCACTGGGAACCTCACACCACTGTAAACATGGAGAATTTATTACTACTTTTCTTTCCTGTCTTTAAGCAGCCATTAAGCCACAAGTGGCCTTTTCCTTTTTATCCCTGATACATGTGCTTTTTTATGATATCTTAGTAGAGGATCTTGGTGGAGCCTTTTTCAAATCTGTTACCATTCATTTTGTTGATTTGACATCCCTGATCTCTAAGGGAGGACTGACCTGAGGAATCATTTAAGCTTTCTTGCCATGACCCTCATCTTCTTGGCTTTTTTGCACGTGTCCTTATTTCTGTAAGTTTGCCTTGGTGGCTGGTGGGCCAGTTACCTCCCTTTTCTCCCTGCCATCCTATGTGCCCAAAAACACATTACTGTTGTACTGTGACTGCATATAATTTCTAATCCTCTGCTTATATTACAGCTGCCTTCTGTGGTTTGACCAGGCCACTAATGCTTTTGTAATCAGGAGGTACATTTTATATCAGTGCTATCCACTAACCATGTGGATCTTAAAATGCAAATACATAATCCCCTAATGCTGGAACGTGGATGCTAGAACAGAAGAGAAGGATACAGTGTGCTATTCAGAAGCCTCTTCTCCTGGTTTGAAGTTTATCAAGGGTCTCTATAAGCCTGTCTTTCATGCGTAAGAAGCAGCCTTGCTCAGCAGTATTAATTTTTAAAACTCACTATCAGACAGTTGACATAGCAGCTGACTTGACTCCAGAACACATCAGTATCAGGCTTTCCAGTTAAACGATCCTCTGTTGTAATGCTGTGCAGCTATTAGCTGCTTCCATCCTGCTTCCCGGTGATGTCGAAATCTTGTATAAACCATTTTCCTTTTGCCCCAGTACGGTTCCTGGCAGCCCCAGAGAAGCCACAGAGCCTCGTCGCCCTGGCACGGCCTCAGGAAGATGGTTGAAGCGCTGCAGAGCCAGAAGGAAACATTTCTGGCTGCTCTGGAGACCCTGCTGTTTCATGTCCCGTATAAATGAATTTGCAGCCTGTAGCGATCCCAGCTCAGCTCTCAAACAAACGTCTGCGTTCAAATATAAAACATTTCCCTAAACAGCAGGCAATGAACTGCTTATGAAATGAACTGCTTATCCTGATCCCAAAGATAGGATTCAAAACACATGAAGTAAGTGAAAGCCTCATCATAAACGCAGCTTTGGGTTCCCCACATATGACTTTTTCCTAAATTTGGGAAGGGAGGAATTGCCTACTGTTAATACATGAGCTGCTGTGCAGGCATCGCTAAAGGCAGGTACAGGTAAGATATGTAAGATGTGTGGATAGGATAGCAATAAGATATGTGGGTAGGACTCCAATATCCAGTATAGGGTGTATTGCATATATAGGATATTGGAGTTTGGGGCATAATCCAGAATTATAGAAGGGAATCCAGAGACCAACAAGTTAAAAGCAGACACCTGATTTTTTTCTTCTGAGACTTCAAGTTTCCGGCTTCTTCCAACCACATGTCACTAATGTTAATAACAACTGCGCTCCTCCAGTGGTTAGGAAGCTGTGTTGTTCTCAGCACCAGTGCTTTCTAATGAAGAGAAGCTATCAAGTTGCCATTGAATTTTAGATGTGATATAACAAGATAAGTGCAACTAACAATAAAAGGGAAATGGGTCACAGTGGGAAGATCAAGTGGCTGATTACTGTGTGAGAACTGCAGGTTCAGTCCAAGCCCAAAGAACTCCACGCCACGTAGGACATCATGGACCTATCTCACAGTGAATTAGGAAGGGTGCATTGTAAGATGTAAGACATCCTGGTTTTATATATATATATCTATATATCTATATCTATATCTACACACACACACACATATTTTAATGTGTTTAATACATATTTTAATATATGGTTTTAAATATATAAACGTATTTTTTAATATATATTTATATATGGGAATACAAGTGGGAAAGTGTTGTTCATCTCAATTTACCCTCAACTACTCCACTGCCTTATGTTTATGTGAGTTGCCTTATGTTTATGTGAGTAATATGCTAAGGCCAAAGCAGTGTATAGAAACTCAGCCTGTTGTTTTGCTCAGAAAAGCTGGTCATAAGTGGCTGGTTCACTACCAGATATATTTTAGCATTTCTAGAGCACACCATTCCCTCCAGCTGATTATGGCATCCCACTCTCAGTGAAATGGAGGCAGATCTCAAGTACTGCCTGTGGTACTTTGGTATATGGGTAGCCCTGGGGCAGGTTTTTTCTGCAAATAGTTTATTCTTTTCCTATCACACCAAATGCAATTTCAGGGAGAAAAGGTGGAAGAGAGATATAAAAAAACAATGAACAGAAAATCAAGTGTTGCAGTTCTGCCTATGAATGCATACAGAGTACGCATCCTCGAGCTGACTTTGTCAGTTATACCAATAAACACTGCGCAGGTGTCAGTAGTGCTGTGCGTTATTAATAAATCTTTCAGTGAAACTTCCTGATCTTCCAGAAGATTTCATTATCCATCAAATCAGTTTGTCTTGTTAGATGCCTAGCTGCGACATGTAGGTATTACACTATAGATATAAGTGCGGACATTTCTGATTCAGGTTTAAAATGACTAATTGCAACTGTGGTTTTATTAAGGATTCTCCATTCCTGTGGGGATCAGTCGTGACATGGGAACATGGGGCTGGGTTTCCATTTCATGTGCGGTGCTGCTGTCATGACAGGCAGCGATTTCAGGTGTGTGCTGGAGCTGCCCCGCAGCCTTTGTGAAACAAATGGGAAAGCTTTCATCTTGAAGTGCTTTTATGAGATGCATTAGCATGAAGTTCAACGTTGCTCTATTAACCATTCCAGAAACAGTCTGTACACTGAGACTGAAATATTAATTAGTGCTCTTATGTAACACCTTAGGCTTCTGTAGTACTTTTCATGTGAAAGGGGCCAAAGGGGTTTCCTCATTTGAATGATGCATTTTTGAAAATAAGCAGTGAGTGTCAAGGCAGTCACTGAATGAGCAGACAGTCATTTTGGAAGTATGCAATGAGGACTACTTCTTTCCTCCATTGTGCACAACTTCAAGCACAGGAGCTCTCAAACGAGCACCGTGAGACCAGCTAACTCTTGTTGTTTCTTGTTTTATTTGACTACTATGCGAGTGCTGGACCAAGGCCAAAGAATTCAGCCTCAGCAGAGGCAGCGCTCGGCAACGCCGAGTCTGGAGCAGCGCTCCGGCTCTGGAGTTGTGTTTGGACCCTCGTGTCAGGGAGGAAGGGGAAGTCGTGGCTCCTCATTTTGCCCTCAGTGACTGCTGAGATGTGCTGCTGGGGCAGCTGGGAGGGCAGCCCTGCCCTCTGCTTACCCCCTGGCAGGGACATGGGAAGGACAGGCAGCCACAGGGGAACTGGGCCTGGTGCTTTGCTCTGTATTACAACCATACAACTAGGCTTGTTGAGCCCACAATGGACTTGTTCCCTAGTCAGAACCTTACTCAGGCTCTTGCCTTGGTTTTCATTTCTTTGGGCTGGCTTTTGAAGCATTACATTTCTGTTAAACTGCCTCCTCGTCTCTGGATATATTGCAAGGAAGAATGCAGAATCCCATTAGATGAAAAAGTCAATGCATTTTCCAACAGAAAAAAAAAATCCCTATGAAAATTTAAACAGAGTGCTATGAAATGTTAATAATTGCTTTTTCCTAGCAATAGCATTTTATAACCAGAATTAGATCAAAGGACTGTAGATTAATCAAATAAGAATTTCCCTGCATGGTGGTGCAATGTCTCTTTGGATAAATACTGTGCACATTATTGACACTTGGAAGTCTCTGGGATATTTATTTTTCAAAAGACAACAGATGAGTGACTGATGCGCTGACTTTTCCTGGGGTGAGGCAAGCTGGATTGGGAACGGAAACCATCCCTTCCCTGCTGCTCAGGCTCTCTCCGCTTGTGTGGCTCTCCTGCCTCTCCTCTTTGCACACCAAGGCAGGGAGAAGGCTGGTCATTCCCACTCCCTGGCTGCCACTGACCAGCCCCGTTTGGGACTAAA
This sequence comes from Mesitornis unicolor, assembly GCF_000695765.1. Taxonomy (NCBI): domain Eukaryota; kingdom Metazoa; phylum Chordata; class Aves; order Mesitornithiformes; family Mesitornithidae; genus Mesitornis; species Mesitornis unicolor. Next base: position 22,467 of record NW_010196421.1, read on the forward strand.
GATGGTAGTGGTGCCACCTCCTCTGTCTTGAGTTTGAAGTCCTTGCTGGGAGTCTTGGAGAAGGCTGCACAGTCACCTGGAGCAGAAACCAGTAGGTCCAGGACTCACGGGTGCTGTGGATGGTAATAAAGGTCCTGGGGGCTTTCAATCTACTGCATTCATTTTCAATTTCTGGTACCCGGAATTATTTTTCTCCATTTTATGGCACTGCAACAGCCTCACATCGGTTAGGAATAAAATCTATAAAGTGTAATGAGAACAGATTCCATTGCAGAAAAACCCTGCCCTAAGGGTTTTGCACAGAGTGAAATTTTAATGAATAACTGTGCAAGAGACAACTGTCATACCCCCCTTCACATTTACGTTGCTGCCTCTGCCATGGCAAACTGGCCTGACCCTGTCCTGTGCGAGCAGGCAGGTCATGGGCAATGCCACCCCATGGCCCTGCCCTGGCTGGGGAAGGAGGAGAGCTCTGTCATATGAAGGTGCATTGTGACACACTGTTGGCCTCAAGGCCAGGGGACAGGATGCAGACAAAGTCACCACAGGGAGATGTCCAAGCAGAGGCAGGGGACGTCAGGTCCCCTATGGGTTGGGATAGAGGTTGAGCCCCTTCTGCTTGCAGCCACTCCAGCAGCAGTCGGCTCTCCATCACCCTGCTTGACATTGGCCTCATACGAAGGGATGTGCATTTGGGAGATGGCAGCATGGTTCCTGGGCTGTGCAGGTTCCGTGCTGGCTGGCCACCCTGCTGCTTCCCTTCTGCCTTCCCCTGTCCTGCACATGGGTTTTGGCAGGAAACTGTTCAGCCAGGTATGTGGCAGACCCCTCTGAGCCATCATTTTCAGTTTTGTGATCCTGTGTAATTGAACTCCAGGGCTGTGAAATTCCTTCCCGTGGGCCAGCAGTGCTCACATCAGAAACTGTCTTGATCACAAAAGTCCCTGGCAAGAGTTCTGCTCCCTTAGAAATCAGCTCATGCTAGGGGTGTATTAAACCAAAATATTGATATTTTAAAATGTAATTGAAAATTCATTCACAGGCATACTAGGAGGGCATTTTTAGTATATTTTTACTCAGACAGCTGCCTGCTTGCTGATAAAAATGGCAATGTCCATTTGATTAACCAAAGAAATGGCATGTTTTGCAAACTCAGTGTTTGATATCAAAGACTGAATGAAAACAGATGACCGCTCTGTTAAAAAAGAAAAAAAAAGTTATAGCAAGGAACCTGAAAACCAAAAAATCTCTCCATTCTCTTTGCTTCCAGGTTGTGACCAGTTCTCAGCAGCACTAATATTAGGGACTCTTGCATTGTGTTTACTGCTGAGTGCCTGCTGCTAGGCGTTGTTGATTTTTTTTTCTTCCCAAGGGCTTAATTTGTTCCAGTTCTCGTTGTACCGTGCGGTTTTGGGGATTCAGACAACCCTTCCGTAAACGGACTTTTTCTTGGCAAACAAGGGTATGATTTTATAGAAAACTGGTGAGGGCATCTTCTCCAGAGATGAATCAACAGCTGGGTGGTGGAGCGGAGGAGGAAAAGGTTTTTGGCAGCCCTGCGTA
>NW_010196421.1:24043-32755 GCF_000695765.1 Mesitornis unicolor
GTGTTTTCAATACTTTGAAAAGTTCTTCCTTTTCTGCTTTCCGAAGCGGCCCGGTGCAGCCCCTCGGTGCGGGGTAAGCTGTGTCCCCCCGCGGTCTGGCGGGGCTGGGGCAGGCTGGCTGGCCCGCTCCGCTCCGCTCGGGCAGGCTCCACTTCCAGAGGCTGCACTCGGAGCGATTGGCCCGTGCGGATCATGTGGGAGAAGCAGGAATCCTGAGTTGTAGCTTTTGGCACTCCTTTCTCTTTTAAAGCGCTTGCTCTTTTCAGCTCCCTAGGGCTTGTTACCTCCCTCCTTTCATTACCCTGACTATAATCTGAAGTAGCCACAGCAGAGACTGACGGAGCGATTTTAAAGGAGCAGAGATGTTCAAGCAGGTGCCCAGGACTTCGGGCACGGGCTGTTACTACCTAAACTCGGTGTCACCTGAGGGCCAAGAGCTGTACTTGCGATTCGATCAAACTGCCAGGCGCCCTCCCTACAGGACGAGCAGGATTCTCGCCCGTCACCAGCTCCTGACAAAAATTCAGCAAGGTGAGTCACTGGCAGAAGCACTCCTGGCGTTGTCACAGGGTCTGCAGGTCCTCCCTTTCATAGGAGAACTGGTTTTAATTCCTCAAATTTCAGGCTTTTTTTCTTGTCTCTGTTTTGAACTACTCTGACTAGAGTCAGAGTCTGAAATAGTCATTCATACCTTTCTGTTTCTACACAGGCACACATACACAGAGAACCAAGAGACAAATGCTAGTGCATGATTAGCTTTTTAACTAAATTTTCTTTTAATCATAAACTGTGCGGTGGCTTAAGTGCTGAAGTTCGTCTTTTCCGACTGGCAGAACAGTTACTGGCAGTAGCACATCTGCTCCCAATGCTACAGGTAAAACCTGCCCGTGGTAAAGCACAGAGAGAATGGATGATCATCCAGCTAAAAAACTAAGCAGAAGTCCAGAGGGTTGGAAGAAGGCAGCTGGGATAACATTCTTTGGAAACAAGCATGGGTAACTGTCAGAGGATTAGAAAACTTGTCACATGTCCTTAATAATAATAATCGCTGACTTTGCTCTCTGTGGCTGCTTATGCAGTTATCTAGGGAGTCATTACAGATGTATAGATTTTGTTTCTCTAAATATATAGCTACAGCACTAAAGCTAAGTGCAGATTGGCCTCAGAACAAATCCTTTGGCCTGTGTGTGCAATTTAAACTCATCTTCAGAATCATTAATGCAAAGATAATAAAAGCCAACTGTACAGATTTTTCCAGATTAAAAAGAAAATCAATATATAGGTTTGTATTGATCATAGTTTTGTATAGCATCCTGTTTGCAGGAATACCAGTTTCCAAAGTGGATGTGGTCCTACATGCAGAAAAAGAGGATGTCATGTATTTAAATTTTTTTTTTGTAAAAAAATCCTGCAGATAACCATCACTTTCTTGACAGCTTGCAAAAAGATGTTTGATTCTGCAAACTAGGGGCAGGCATAGGGTTTACATCATTTGCTGTCATATCTGGCAAATATCACAGAAATTGGTGTGAGTTTCTGACCAGCAGCAGTTAAATGGAGTGGCTATTTCTGTGTGCTGCTTTCCAGTAACATTCTTTCTATCTGTGGCTGTCAAACTCTGGCAGAAGTACAGGGATATAGTGATGGAACCTTTATTGCATTTATAAAGAAAACAATATATAATTCTTTGGACAGCTTTTTAAAAAGATGAAAAAGATAGTTTCTGTGGCAATTAGGAAAACGCAGTTGTTTGCGAGGCGGTCTCAGGAACTGGTTGTGTTTGAAGGATACTGGTCCTCACTGCAGCTCTGATTTCAGGAAGGATATTATGTCATTCTGTGTACCCAGTGTATGGCCTGGAGTGAACGGAAAGAAAGGGTAATTGATTTCTCTCCAGGTTTATTTGAAAATGTTTTGGGTGCAGTGCTAGTACCAGCTTAATTTTCAAGCAGCAGCTGCAGATGCAGATGAGAGGGATTAACACAGCTCCTCTACCTGTTGTGGTGCTGCTTAATGTTCCCTCCTGTAACCCGTGGCCCATCAGCTGTCCAAGACAGCCAGGGCTGCCAAAGCCACCCAGCAGTGCCGAGGCTTTCGAGGGGCTGCGTGGGGGGACAGGGAGGAGTTTCCAAGCCATATCTTTGCTGCCTGCAACTTGTTGAATGGATGTCAGTCTGTCATGGATGACCTCTGCTCCTCTGCCACAGCTTTCCAACCTGCCCTGCACAGAGCTGTGGGAAATTATGTTTGTACAGGGCCTTGGTGATGTGATGTATCTTACCATTCAGTTTATTAAATAGTTGTATGTTTGAGATCACTAAGAATACATCGTTGCTTCCTTCACTTCTTTTTATTGATGGAAAACTGAGGACAGAGTATGCTGGTGGTTAAGTGTCAGTTCATTAGCAATAATGAAATTATGTGTGCAAATAGACACTGGTGCCTGTGCATGAGCCCATATGTAGGAACACACACATCTAGTGCAAAACCATAGGCTAGGTACACATTTCTTCTGCAGTACCCCAAGTAATGCCTAATAATTTTGATACAAATAGCTGTGTCAGCAATACTAAAAAGGTTAGTCTAGCTAGTATCACTCAGTATGAAACCTCTCACTTATGCTCTGAATGAAAACCCTGGAACCATCAGTCCCTGACAAGCCTTTCACCAGGTTTTGCTGGGTCAGCATTGTCACCCTCTGTGCTTGCCCTGTTCAGATTGGGTGAGGGTACTGCAGTCAGTCCCAGCTTCAGAGGGTCCTGGAAGAGCACTGGAGCACTGGAGGTATCAGCCTCTCCCTTTGGAGGTGGGTGAGTTTTACCCCATTGGCAAGTGGGACCCGTTACTAATGGAGTGCCACATAGCAGCTCATCAAGAATGTATCGAAAAGTAAATCAGGAGATGCAGGATGAACACCAAAACTTGCTTTTAGTCACCCAATTCAGTACTGCGTGTAAATCATTACTTAGTCTCCTTGAATTTGTTTGATTTTGAATCATATATTTTAAGCCCATTTTAGCCCCTTAAAGACACTTAAGACAATGCATTTGAACCTTGCTACTCCAGTTCTTGTGTTAACACCTCCCCAGTCTAGTAATTTGAATTAAATTATAGCATATGTTTAGAAAAACATCCAGCCTGCATTTTAATATCACTGGAACGGTGAAGCCTCCCTGGTTAATTGCTCTGCTGAAAACAGGTCTTCCACATGTTTAAGTGCTGATCTGCCTCGGGGCTTGTTTGAATACCTGCTCTCTACTTCTTGTGCAGATATTTTTCAGTTGCTAGTTTTTAGACTGGAGACACCCACAGTAGGAAACACTGAAGTTTTTACTATATATATGTATAGGAAATGGTTTTCAAAATTGCAATGTATCCAATTTACAAGGTATAGAGCAGTCAAAGCTTCAATTCCAGGATAGGAACCTGGTTCACTAATGCAGTGTAATACAAATTGGTGCATATGCTGCTGTCTTTTCGGTCATTAGCTGCATGTGCTATTCCAAATGATGCTAAATTACTCTATCATGTTGTGCAATACAACTTTTCTTCCTCCTTTAAAAACACGTTTGCTGAAAAAGCGTTCCTTTGTATTTTCCTTTGGTGTTAGTTAAAAATAAACTAAATGAATCATTAGGGGAATTATGCTATTTAATAATTTCTAAAAAGAAAACCACCACAAGGGAAATGAAAAGAACTACACTGTTATTTTAATCAGATCATACTTTGAAAGTTCTAGATATTTGGTTTATGTACACCATCGACTCCTTGGGGCAGCATTATGTGGTGGCCTGTGAATGGGAGTAGTAATTATGTGTCTGATATTAAATAGGTATTTTCAAAATGTGATCTTTTGATGATTCCCTTTCCCCCATAAGCCCGTTAGTTTCCATACTGAAGGGGACACATGCCTCAGCATAAAGGAACAGGGTGTAGCATGCTTGGTCTGAGGTATTTATTCAAACTGTGTATGCAGTAACCGTATGAGAATTCATTAATGATTACTCATGTTCTCTTTAAATAAATAAGGTGGTGGCTTTCAAGAATTTATATTACATGAGTCACAAAGTTGTTATTTCTTTCACAGAACATGGCTAAATTCAGCGCAGAACAGAAAATACAAAAAGTAGCTGTAGGTAAATAGTAATGGAGGATTAAGGTCATACTCTGAAAAGGTTAAGTTGAAATTGTTGGCTGCAGCATAAGTAAAGTGTAAGTCAAGGGGAACGAAGCCACATCTGCCCCGGCACAGCCAGTCATCGCCAGTACAGAAACGTCCCCATTCATCTACACTTGAATGTGATTCTTAGACTGCACTTTCAGTAAGAAAATAACATGAAGAAATAAATGGAAATAAGAAAAGTTCCCATTCTCAGTGAGTAAATTCCTGCCCACAGTGAGTAATGCTCTGTAATTTGTCTCAGTTCATGTCCACAGGCAAGAGCAATTGAAGGAAATCATTAGATGAAGTGATCTCAAAGCATACTATACCTTTTCAAGGCAAACTCTGTTCAATGCTCAGCAGGTGTTTTATATGTTGCAAGTTCAGTTTTGATCTTTTATGAGTACCATTACCTCTGTGTCACCTGTGTTTGTCTGGTTTGAGCAAGCGTTAGAGGTACAAACAAATACTCTCTTCTGTCTACAATCTTCCCTTTGGAGCTAGTTCAACATGTTTAAGTCTCCTCTTTTCTGAGTACAGGTTGTGGAAAGTGTTACAGAGGGATGTGAGTGACTTGGCAAAAAATTGTGCATTTTACGGGACTTTAAATTTCAACTGTTAATGTAAAAAAAGTATCAGCAATAGACAGCTGTAATATACTCCCATACTCAAAGGGAGAACCTGGAAGTCATGTAAGTGAAAATGTAGTAGTCATAGTCTGCATTTAAAAAGTCTGGATCGCATTCTAGATGTGCACAGAGGGTACGGAGTAGTTGTTCAGCCTTGGAGGTGGGAAACAGGATATAGGTAATTAAATACTATGGTTTTATTCCGACATACAAAAAGAACAAAATATGGTTGTTCAGGCAACCTGAGCCATGGCATTTCCCACGTTCTGGATGCTGGCCACTTTACCTACACATCGTAAAACCTCATTGTCTGAACCCAGGAAAGTAGAAGATTAACCAACAAGATTCAGTCTTGGTGGTAAGGGTGCAGACACCCACACTTAGGTCATCTCTGACCAGTGCCAGTGACTTATTCTCTCTTGAGCTTGCAGGGTAACTCCTGGCAGTAGCAGTTTGCAGTTGTTTGTAGTTCCCATTCCCTAGTGTCTCCTCTTTTGGTGGCCCCATGTCTGTGTTCCAGCCCAGACACTCAGGACAGGACAGGTCTGGGGCCGGGGTGGCCCAGGGCGCCAGGAAGAACAGCCACAGCTGCAGAGCTGCCTTGCAGACCTCAGCTGGGACATGGCCATCGCCCTCTCCACTGTCAGACACGTGTGGGCCAGGAGTGCTCACAGCAGAGGGATCTTTGGGTCCAAGAACATGAAGTCTTGGCTAAGTCTGTGAAAACTGTTTCTTACAGTAGCCGAAGGTCCACTAGAAACTGAGACCCTACATCACATGAAGCTTCTTCACAATCATCTTTCCTTCCTTACACTCTCTCTTTCCTCAAGTCCTTAGCCCTACACTTGGAGAAACTAGAGTTTTTCAATTAAATTGTAGGATTTCTTTAAAAATACTTTTTTCCTAAACTTGTACTCTGAAATGGTTGAATTATTTGTGTGAAACTTTCACACAAAAAATGTGAACATTCTGAGGGATGTTTATAAACTCAAAGTGTCCTGAGATGTGTTTATATATTAAAAAAATGATAGCATGAAAGATTGCAGTCCAGCTAATTGAAGTTTAACAAAGTTGTACTTATGTAGACAACAGGACATTTGAAAGGGAGAAACCTTCACTGGAGCCACTACATGGCAAAAAGGTTGAAAAGCTGAAATTATCAAGAAATATCTGTGTGATATGTATGAAGAAATGGCCTGTGCTGTACTAGAGATCAGACTCCACGATGATAGCGGGTCCTTCTGGCCTCAGGCTGGACACCAAGAAGGAAATCTTGGCTCTTCTTTTAATTTAGGGGACTTTTGCTCTTGATTTCACTGAAAGTGGAATTTCAGCAAAGGTGAAATCTTGAGACATTTTTGGTTTGAAATTGTTTGTGGTGAAATGAACAGCTGTAGTTTTGCTATATATCTTCTGTATTGATCACTGAGGAGATTTTTAATTTTCACCTTAACCCCACTGTATAATTAGAGCCAGTAATCTAAACAGACATTTAATCCAATAAATGCAGGATGTATGCTCAATAAGTGAATCGTTAGTGTGATAATAATTGTATTTTTTTTAGTTTAAATTTAGAAGAAGTAGTGATAAGTCACTGGGGCATACAGAGGGCTACATAGCAGAAGTAAAATAGAAATTACTCACAAAAATAGATTAATTAAAAGACTCTGTACATAGCACTTCTGTTATTGAGAGACTCTTATGCCTGTATTTATACATAAATCCCTGAAAATAAAGTGCAGTATTTGTGCCCTGAGCACTGTAAGTGTTAATCCTAAAATTCTGCAGCTTTAGGTTCCAGCCAGATACTGTTTTTCTCTCTAGGCAATAGATCCTTATGGGCTTTTTTTTTTATTCTCCATTTTGGTTCAGATGCAAACAATATGAAGTAATTGATCATCTTAGCCATAGTCATCGTTTTTATCTTACCTGTGTCTTACAATACTCTCAGACTTTTAGTTGCACTTAAACAATTATATGAGCTATTTCATATAGGTCATCACATGTATCTAGATTAGTGCCTAAGCCTCTAATGGAAGGAAGTCAGAAAACAGGTCCCTTGTAGTTAGGCTATTAGGCTATTAAACAATTGTCCATAGTAGAGTCTGTTACACCTTGTAATAGTTGTTTTTGAGGGCAACATGCTGAATTATATGCCCCGTGGGCTTGATCCAGTATCTTCTAGTTGTGTCATTTCTTATTTATACTTATTTTACAGCTATTTGAGTGTGGGCAAGTCAGTAAACTCATCTGCATACCTTGTAAAATTCTTATGTGTGCACTTTTGCTTAAAAACCTGTTGAGTTTCCTCTCTCAGGTTGAGTTCACTGGGTCAGCTGAGCTTACTAGAGCAGATCATGACAGCACTAATTGCACACCATAATATAGTGGTGGAGAGGAGGGCTTGAGCACCATGAGCTGGACTATTTCGAGGCTATTGAAGAGCAGACAGCATGATTCAGAGAACCTGAGAGCATTATGGCTTAGCTGAAAAGAATGTGGGTGACTCAGTCTGAAAACACGCTGTGGTTTTTCATCCCTCATCTGTTACAGGACTGAGGAGGTTAATTCTACCGGGAGAAGAAAATCACTCCATAACACTTCAGACTATGTGGGGTTTTGACTACACCCGCAGATGAGCAAAAGTTTCTGTCCTTGCGATAAGTTAGGTGAACTCGGAGAAATAACTTAGATTAAAATACGGGCTGTGCACTACGTCTTAAGTCAATAGCATCTGCCAAGCATGGAAGCTGCCTTGCTGGCACATACCAGACGTTTTGCTTTCCACTCAAAGTCCTTTGCCAAAGAAGGACTCAGCCTTGCAACTTACTCAGATGAATCCTCCTCTGTACTAAAGGAGTGAAATAATAAATCCTAATAATGTCAACTGGTATTGTTTTAATGAGCTAGATATTACAGGCCTTTGGCAATAGTTGTGCTCTCTTTTAATAGGGTTGTGGTTGGAGGAAGGTCTGTTTGTGTGTGCAAAGTTTTCAGGATTTGGAAACAAAATCTTTATATACAGTTATTATTGTCTTTCTCGTTCAGTCCTAATGGCCTAAATGGTATCTCACTTTTTTCCCCCTTTATGTGTCATTAGTGTCTTTCACTGTTTGTTCATTTTATTGATTGTGCCGTCCTTATTTCTAATTCTTCATCACTCAAGTGATTTAGGAATATGGAAAAAAGCAGCAAGTTCAAAGTGGACTCTCAATTTAATTCTAGCTCTTACCGTCTTTAGTCAGAAACACATACGCGCCAGCATTCCCCACCCCCCAAACCTGCCATAATTCTGGGATATTTCTCAGCTTCCTTCTTGAAATTACATTTGCAGGAAAATATGACACCCTCTCATTAAGGAAAGGCATTTCCTTAAAGGCAGCAGTACAGCTTTTGCTGTACAGAAGCAAGGTTGATAGTTCAGCTTCTACTCTTCTCTAACACTTCTCTATAAGGAAGCTGCCACCTCTGCAAACCCCCCAGCACGTCCTGCACCCTGTGTTTTTCCTCTAGATCTCTGTCAACTCCTTCCCCTTCTTTACTCCTTGCATCCTTTTGGCCAATACTTCAATGTGGATTATCCATGTTATCCACAAATTCCTGCTTGAAAACATGAGGTGTTAACACCTCGTGTTCCTGTGTTGGTACTAGGCTTATGGCAGTCAAATGTCCCTCTTAGGTCTGAGTGGGCCTGTCTGTACTGCTAAATAAGAGTGATGGGAGGTGAGTTGGAGCACCCCTTGCTCTGCTGAGCAGATGACTCCCTGGCTCTGTTTTGGCCTTCTCCAGCTACCTCAACCCAGAGCAAGTTTGTGGGAGAGAGGATTTGTCGTAGGTAGTGCAGACATGAGCCGAGCAATGTCGCTTGACCAAAAAATCAGGAATCAGGCAGTCTTTCATTGAGAGGTGTGAGTGTAACCG